>NC_071262.1:1747801-1930301 GCF_023375685.1 Ictalurus furcatus
CCTATGTATAGATTTAGATGTGGTCTTTATCAGTCTGAGTTGTTAAGCATGTCTGGTTTCCCGCAGGTGTGGTTCCAAAACAGACGCGCCAAGTTCCGTAAGCAGGAGCGAGCGGCCGCAGCCGCCGCCGCCGCAGCCAAGAACGGCTCAGGCAAGAAATCAGACCCTCGCGAGGAGGACAGCAAAGAGGCGAAAGCCACCGACCCTGACAGCACAGGAGGACCCGGACCCAACCCGAACCCTGCATCCACCTGTGGTGGTCCGAGCCCTACTGGCGGGTCCCAGGTCAGCGCGAGCGGAAACGGGCCAGTCGAGCAGGCCAAGACGACTGTGGGTGGTATGGGTGGCACAGCGCCCAGTCAGGGCTGGCCATCCGCCCCGGGCACCATAACCTCCATTCCGGACTCTCTCGGGGGACCGTTCGCCAGCGTGCTGTCATCTTTACAAAGACAGAACGGAGCCAAAGCCGCTTTAGTAAAGACCAGCATGTTCTGAACGAAAACGGTCGTCCGAGTAGAGGAAGAGAGAGAGAGAGAGGGGGGGAAAGACAAAGAAATGGAGAAGAGAAATAAAACGGACTGATCATTGACTCATCAGAGGAGGAATGCCAAAATGACTAGAGAGACCATTTTCTCTGCTCACTGTTGAGATAAAAACAAAAACAAAAACAAAACAACAACAACAACAACAACAACGACCATAAAATGAGGAGACCCAGTGTTGGTCTCCATCATCTGACTTTTTCGATAGCCATTCGTTTACACAGCGAGCTGGATGATTATATCCTACAGACCTTACGTTAGCCCAAGCTATAATCATCGATTTGGTTTGACATCTTGCGTCCCTTTTTTTTTTATTTTTATTTTTATTTTTTATTTGGTTCTAGTTGAATAGCTGTGATCGTCGATACCATTTATAGATATAAATAACTGATAGACTGCCTAAGAAGTATTTCATCACGGACTCGGTGCGACATGACGTCATGGCTGTTTGTTTACACCGACTTTTACGCATTCATGTACCGTAAATTATAATATGTCTGTACACACAAATTACTGGCTCTGTTATATATTTCTACATATGAAGTTACAAAAGCATTAGAGCCAGGGGTTCTAAAAAAAAAAAAAAAAAAAAAAACAACCACACACACACACACACACACACACATACACACATACACACACTCATCTAAATATCTATGAATCTACGGCAAATTATAACTTAAAATGGCACAAACGTACATATTTCACTGTTGACAGGAATACTTAAACGTTTTGTGTGTCTTTCTACGGCTGTGTTTTTGTGGCTCAGATTGTATAGTGTTAATACGTATAATATCGTCCTAGATAAACATAGACACCATATCGCCCCTCGTAGTTCAGTCCTTTTTTTAAATGTTTTACAAAGTTACCACTGGCAAATTCATTTCAGAAAAAAAAGGAATGGATGCAACGCATTGTATTTATTTCTTTATTATTATTATTTTTTTATTTTTGCATGTTGTCTATTTCGTTCAATTTTCTAATAATTTGACCTATTTTGTGAGCATTATGTAAGACGTTTTGTCCGGGATTTGAGAATTATTTATATGTAGGTAATGGATGCTTATATTTAAGAAGGAAATATTTCTACATGTGCAAATAGTTTTTCAGGTGTACCATTGACATGGTTGTTGATGATAAAAACAATAATAATTATGAAACCACACTGGTCCTGCTTCCTCTTCGGTCATTTTAGACATTATATATACACCTTCATAATGGGAAATATTTCACATGTGAACGAGTTCAAATGCTTTGCGTGTATGCTTGGAGAACATCTTTCGCTTGAATGGAACTGATCTTTACGTTCATTCGTGTTGTATTAAGTCTTCACATGTCTTCAAGTGGCAAAATTGGCGTTTAAATATTACAACAAAAGAAAAAGATTCAAAGGATTTATAAGTGATAGATGATTGTATGATTCACAGCAGATTTTAGAAAGTCAATATCAATGCAGTCAGTTTCAGGACCGTGGACAGCAGCCGGCCGGCATTTACGCGGTCCATTAAAGCAACATTTAAACTTCACATAATGCAAAATGTGTAAAAACAACAACAACAACAACAACAACACGTCAGATCGTCAGCTAGTTAATGTTAATGTTAATTTTCTGATTCCAACAAAAATACTCTCATTGAACAGCTGGATCGTATATGTAGTGGATCGTTTTCCCATTCGATGTTTTTAAAAACATCAGACGTATTTCGATAGCTTCTGTCCAAAACCTGCTGAACAAACGGACCCAGAATCAGATCATCTTTTTCATGGGTTTTATTTATAAACATAGAGTATACTGTAAAGCCATCGCATTGGAACGACAAAGTAATCTATATCCGGATAGTGTACATTTTTGAAGATCACAATAAATATACCTTAGATTTGATATCACTTCCAAGGTAGGTCATTCATCCTGTAGACCATATCAAACTGCATCCGCTCTGCATGTAGTCTATACGCCTGTTATGAATAATAGCTAAGCGACCCGACCCAAAGCGCAGGACACTGACTATACAAGAAATGATGAGAGAATATTACATGTCCAGTGATCAAAATTCTTGAAAGGTGAACATTGATTAAACGCTTTTGAGCTTTCTGCCCTTATGTTCAGGTATACATACTGTGAATAAAAAAAAAGAAAAGCTATTGGTTAGACTGTGTTTAAGCATGGCTAGTGGAGTGGTTTCTAGGCAGATTATAAACCGTTTCTAAAATAAACATAAGCACTGGTATTGCTATTTGTGTGCAGAAACATGAGACCCTCAAGCGGTTTTTCATTAACTCATATATGGATCACCCAAAGCCAGATTTAGGTAAACATACACAAAGTCTAAAGTACACTCTTAGAATTAAAAAGGTACCAATCTGTACTTTTTCCTTGCCTTGTCACTGGGGTGGTACCATCACGAGTACATCTTTTGTACCTTTAGTACGTTTCCTTTTACCTGGGATATGATCGAATGATGTTCCTTCTATTTATTTTTATTAAGTAAGACTAAAGGTACAAAAGCTGTACTTGATGGTACCGCCCCAGCGACAAGGAAAAGTACAGCTTGGTACCTTTATTTCTGAGAAAACAGGGTTCTGGAGTGTGTAAATGAAAAATACACATCGAAGGATGCGTGCAGAGATCATAAAAACAGATTTCCCAAATCCCCCCCACTCCCCCCCTTAATTTTTCTTTCTCTGTGGCCAAAAAAATGTTATTTGGCCCTAACTAAAGACCAAAGTCTTTGGATTTTATATCTCAAGCTGCGTTTTGTGCAATCATTCATTCTAAGGCACATTGTTTCAATGCATTAACATTCCCTCCGCGAATAAACCAAAAACCATCTTAAAATGACTTTAATATAGATGTAATTGTTTTTTTCTTTTTTTTCTTTTCTTCATCACTTAATCAGTCCAAACTAAGAATGCTTAACTTGGTACATGAGGACATTCTTCCCCTTCAGCCCAGGAAATGCAAAGGGGGGAAATGGATGTCTATCGATCAGGTGCAGCCACGATTACGGTCTGCTTCCCAGCCATGATTACGGTCGGCTTCCCGCCATTATGAAGACCGTGCTAGATGATGAAGGAGGAGCAGTGGCAGAGGTGGAGCACGATTCAGATTAGATAAACCAGCTCTAAACTCGCATTTTTACTGACACGAAATGATAAAAATAATAATAATAATAATAATAATAATAATAACAGTGTGCTAACGTTGGTGTTCTTTTTGCGTATTTCCACAAACACTTCATGGTATCGTCTGGAAATTGGCACCCAATTAGTACAGATTAGATGCTCTTACGCCACTGGACCAAGTAAATCCTGCATAATCAAGATAAACATCGCAACCTCAGGAGATTTTAATGGTACAGTATATACACTGTATTTTCACATAGTGATGGGTAAAGGATTCAAATACATTGGGGTTTGTGTGTTTGTTTTGTTTTTTTTAAACATACAAAAATGGCTATAGCCATCTCATAGTTCCACCAGCAGACTGTAGCGGACTGTAGCGTGCTGGTTTTAGCGTGACTTGAATGGAATCGTCTACGTCAGTTTAAAACCCATCTGTTTTCTAAAAAGGTCTGCCATTTGCAGAACTTTACAGATCAGCTGGGTAGACATTGATTATTTCAACCTTGGAAGAAAAGAAGAAGAAGAAGAAGAAGAAGAAAAAAAAGAACCAGGCTTTTAACACACGTATCGGGAGATATGGAAAATCGCAAATTAGCCTTGACTCGGAAATATTGCACTGGTCTCGATGATGGTGGAGACGTGACCAGGCCAAGCACTGGGCGATCGGTAGGAGCTGTGATGGGTTGTTTAGGTGTTCGCAAATCATATTTGCCTCCTCACAAGTTGGTGGGCTGACCGGCAGCTGAAAAAGAGAATGCGTAATATGATAGAGATCATTTTCGGTTATATTTCCATGCAAACATGCAAAAAAAAAAAAAAAAAAAGAATCATTAATCCAGAACATATACTGCAGCATCATTTTGAATAACTGGAACTGCATAGATTAAGTGATGATAGTACTGTCAAGACACAAATTAGGGAGAATGGGTACATATACGTGCGTGTGTGTGTGTGTGTGTGTGTGTGTGTAAAGGCGACTCACAACGAGAGCGGATGTAGCACTGATGACAGTTGAGCAGACCGTTCCTGATCCTTACGTCGGTTCCTGTGGAGGTGTCACCTAGCTGTCCCTTACAAACCCCACACTAAAACATATGTGTGTGTGTGTGTGTGTGTGTGTGTGTGGGAGGGGAAGAGAGACAGTGACTAAACAAAAGTGCTTAGTGAACATAATATATACTGAAAAGGAAGAACAGTCATACATTTAAAAGGTACACACACACACACACACACACACACACACACACTCACACACACACACACACACACAGGGCAGTATACAGACCTTAAAGCACTGGATGTGGAAGTAAAGGCTGAGCGTCTCAATAATCATGGCTGCTCCTTTACCCAGTGGATGACCACAACTTGAGCACAGCTTCTTCCCACTCACAGATCTACACACACACACACACACCATATTTCATGTTAAACATTAACACATCACAGACATCTGCAGTGGCTGCAATAGATACATAGCTGCACAGTCAAAAAAAAAAAAAAAAAAAAAGAAGCCATGGGTGTGGTTGGAGAAAGAACGTTAAACCTTGAGAAAGTCTGCCCCCTTGTGGTTGAGAACAGAGAAAGCATGACAAAGAGACAAAGAGAGCGCGCGCCCATGTACCTGTTTGGCGATGGAGGTTGTTGTGTGTCTGTGTGTGAGATGGACTGTGATGACTTTGCACCAGCGTTTTCTATGGAGCCGGACCTGAGGAGCAGAAGCCACACTCTCGTTCACACTCATTTCCACGCAGCTTTAGCCATGAAAATGGAATCTTCAGTGGAGATGGCAGCAATACACACGATATAGCGGGTGCACACGTTTTACGTGGGTGCAAACATTTAAAAGACACAAACATAAACCTAAATTCTTTGCGCATTTAACCACACTCAAACACACACACACAAACACACACACACACACACACACACACACACACACACACACACCTTCTACGACTACCAGGTGCTGGCTGGATATTTCTGTTAGTGTCCTGGGAAGCAGGCTTTTGCCAGGGATCTGATGATGGCCGCTGCTGATGCTGCTTACTGCTCCATGAGGCATCTATACCAAACAGAGTCATGCACCATTTATAATACATACACTATAATATGCATCCCTTACATAATAATTCAATGACGTCCAGCACATTTAAATATGGAATAATTCAGCTTGGCGATTCCCCCCCCTAAACACACATACTAAATGATTTTGCACAGGGACTCCACCAAGATATAATGGCCTCTAATCCTCCAGAACTTGCAACCTTGAATTATACCAGTGCATAAAGACATGCTGAGATAATATTCGTGCTCACTGCCCTCTAGTGTTGACAAAATGGTACTGCTTCAATAGTCACAACTTGTATAAACCGAAACAGTATTTCGGCATCTGATCGGGTTCACTTTGTACACATTTTCCAAGTATCTTTCTTTTGAAATCAGATACTTTGCTATGATAAATATATACACCAGTTGGCTAATTTATTAGGAACACCTGTACACCTGCTCGTTCGTGCAATTATCCTGGTCATGTGGCAGTAGCGCAAGGCGTACAATCGTGCACACACGAATGAGGAAACAGATGATCTGTGACTGTGTCATGGTTGTATTGAGTATTTCAGAAACTGCTGATCTCCGGAGACTTTCACACACACACACACACACACACACACACACACAGTAGAGTTCACATGGAACAGTGTGGGAAAAAAACAAACAAACAAAACAAAAAGACATAATTTCCGTGGCAGTTCTGTGGACGGAAACGCCTGGCTGATGAGAGAGGAATTTTTGGTTTAAACGAGAAGCGTTATGTTTGGAGAAAGGAAAAACACCGCATTCCAGCATAAGAACCTTATCACGTCTGTGAAACATGGTGGTGGTAGTGTCACGGTTCGGGCTCGAGATCATTGCTTGAACAACGCATTCCGAATTATACCAGTAACGTTATACCATAATGTTTCATTATGTCCTCTCAAACTGGTTCCACGGACATGACATTGAGCTCAAAGTTCTTCAGTAGCTTCCAGATCTGAATGGAGTAGAGCACTTTTGGGACGTGCTAGAACAGGAGATTTGTAGCATACGAATCTGCAGCTAATTACGTCATGCGATCATGTCAACATGGACCAGAATCTTGAAGGAATGTTTCCAACACCTTGTGCAATCCATGCCATAAAGAAATGAGGCTGATCTGAGAGTGAAGGTGGTCTCACCCGGTATTAATCTGGTGTTCCTAATAAAATAACCAGTGCATGTATATCAGTATCCGTATGTTGAGACAGTGACATTCCTACCTGTGTAATTTGACCAATTATTCCCAGTATCATTTCCTAAAAGCATAGTACTTCAGAACATTTCACTATGCTATGGTTTTGGCTGCTTTCACACCTCTTCCATACTCTCAAATACACACATCAGCGTGCCCGCTTTCTTCAGATGTTTCTAGAGAAAAAGGTAGCGAGTGCAAACTATTGGGAAGTTAAAGGAAGCGTCAAAAGATTGCTGGACTTACCCTGACTGGTGTGCGGTTGTTTAGGGACCTGGTTCGGCCCCTCTGCGCCTCCTCCTCGCTGTCCGTTAGGCTGGGCCTGTATCTGGTCACAGCTTGGCTTTTGAGGACTGCGGTAATACAAGACCACAAGCAAATGAGGAGGGAGAAACATACCAACAGATCTAATGTAGGTTCAGATCGACGTCTGTTTAGCATGACTGACCGCTCCGATGTCTGAGAGTGCTCTTCCTTTGTCCTTGTTGCTTCCTTCCTCCCATTTTCCATTTTCCTCGCATTCTCCAACGTTTCCATCTAAACGGAAAAATACCGAGTATGTTTTAGTATTCACGCACGAAACTCATGGGTCATCTCAGGTATCCATCCCTTCACCTTCCTATTCGTCCTTCTAGGCATCCCATAATTCATTGCCCATACATTATGTAATATGTCCATCCTCCCGACCCCATGCACCTTTCCACACATGCATCCCCCAATCATCCAATTTACCCATGTGTGTATATATATATATATATATATATATATATATATATATATATATATATATATATATATATATATATAAAATGTCCTCATCTTTCCTCACCATCTGTTTCTCCAACCGCACTTGCTCGCGTTCCCAGTCACGAACGATGCTGTTCTGTGTGTGAGAAGATTCCTTAAAGCAGGGAGAAGACGCCAGGGGAGAGTTGGGCGTCAGAGGAGCCGCTGTTTCCTCAAGAATCCTACGTTCCTTTAAGAGGTCAACGAAGACACACACAATCATAACTGATAGAAAAAGTTCTGCTGAATATAAAAAAAAAAAAAAAAAAAAAAAAAAAAAAGGTGTAATCTGTAGAGAAAGGTTTAATGTGCAGCACCACCGTCTGACAGTTTGATGTAACTACAATGGGTATCATGCTGAAATTCCCCTTCTGGGCTGTAAATACACTCAAATAAACTATGGAAAGCCTTTCAAGGTCAATATTAAATACATAAATCTCCCCACTCATTTATTAAAATCACTGCTTTCTGAATTACTGCGTTACTGTGTAATCTGAAACCTCGTTTATCTGGAGCGCTGAATTTATCACGGATTAAAATGACGAACGACGCCGTCTTCTCAGTCATGTTCATGGCATTTGAAATAGTCTCTCGTTACCGTTGAGCTCGTACGTTTACATACCGCCATGCAGAATCTGCAAAATGTTCCGAAGGAAGCAATAATAAGAAGGATACTAAAAACTGCGCTTTGTTTTTTAGAAATGTTTTATTATTTAGTCCTGCCCTGAATGAGCTATTTCACATAACACAGGTTTACATACAGTACTGAAAAATACCGACACGGCTGTTGTAGCTACTCGAGTCACAGACGTAAAAGCACCTACTCCGAACACGGCCATTACAGAGCGGACGGAGTTACCTCTTCGTGGTATCTTCTCTCTTCCTCCTCCACTTCCTTCTGGGCTCTCTCCCATTCCTGCTTCAGCCTCTGCTGCTCACGCTGGTACTTCAACTGCTCCAAACAGACAAACGCAAAAGGAACGATTGGACATCTCAGGGAATAAAAAGGCTTCGCTTTCCCCAACGTCTTCACATCGCCACATAATTACTGAATAATCCTCGTGTTTGTCTGTTGCTGTCCTGCTCAAACAAGATGCTATGGTTATCATGAAAGATTACCAAAGGAAGAGTATTCCTAGACAGACAGAGACGCGGTGGCCCGAGGGAAGCCAAACTCAGTCGAGCAGCAACATTTTAAAAACGCACAGACGATTTTACGGATCATTCGTTCGGTCCGTACGCAACACGCCGCGACCAGTATCGACCGTACACGTCACTCCGAGACGATTTTTACGATTAAAACCGCACTGAATTCCAGTCTCATCTACGAGCAGAAAACAACTGGTTGTGAATCACGACATTGTTTTAGTATTATTACTCGTCACACTGTACGAAATGATCCCAATAAAATCGCCGCCGGATTCTAGAACGGACCGCGCGATAAGATATACGCTCCCCGTATCGGGTTTTACGATGAAAATCCTCATCAGTCATCGGCCGGTGTGATCTGGGCTCGTGCAAAAGGATAACGGGGTCACGCGAGTAAACAGTAACAAACCATCTGTTTAATAGTTGCAATGTTATTATTATTATTATTATTATTATTATTAGAGAAAAGATGTTTGGAAAGGCGAAGGAAATGAGTCTGGAGACAGCGTGGCTGGGTAAAAGAGAGCTCGGAACGCGCGTGCTTTAATACGAGCTTTCAGTAACGAGGGTATTTCTTCTGTCCTTTAGACCGTACGAGCGTAACGTTATACGAAGCAGTTCCTCCAGGAACACAGAAACGAACACAAAATCAAGCAAACTCTGCAGGATATTCGCAGGAGCGTGCAATTTTTCAAAACGTACCGCAGATCTGGGGATGAGACGCGTCACGTCACGTCACGTCACGTCACGTCAAGTCGTCGCGACGCACCTTCGGTCGAAACCCCTCTTCGATTCACGTGCGTCGAACACGAGTACAGCTAAAAGGTCTCGTTTACTTACAAAGCTAAATCAAGCATCGCAAAATACAGCAGAGATTCTTCTCGGACGGAACCGCTGTACAAATCTGATCGTGCGTTTAAATGTTGTGTAATCAGCTGTACATGGTGCATAGACACACACACACACACACACACACACACACACACACACACACACACACACTCAAGCTTCTTATCTTAAACAAAGGGACCCGGGCAACATGCGGGGTTTAGATCAGGATTTCTGACACTTAGCTCCTGTCCTTAAGGTCCACTCTTCTGCACAATTTCCCCAAAATGTCCCCACCTAACCCAAATCCTTGAAACGTCCACAGAACAGTGCTGAGTTCAGAAACCCTGCTCTAGGTGCAGTGGCAGTGAATGTCACCGTGCTTAAGGGACTGAAACATGCCTCAGGTTCTCAAGGCTGAAATTATACCATCTTTTTTCAAAGTGTGGCGCTCGGGATTTACAAAGGCTTCCAAAGGGTTTAACACTGGATCTAAGGATAAAGCGGAATGCTGCGTACATACGTCATGACTGATGCAGGCAATAGCGGAGTCAAAGTCGGGGCATGCATGCACGTGTGCGTTTTACCAGTAGACCGCTTGGAGTTTTAAAACAGCGTTAAGTGGAATTCAACAGTACAAGAAGTAAAGACGGGACAAAGCTTCCGGGTCTATTTTAAGCACTATTTAATTAGGAGGCTCGGGGTGCAAAGCATGCGTTAGCGAATGCTGCTGTTGCTTTTCCGCAGCCTGCTTGCCTTCAGAGCTCCAGCATGCGTCTGGCTGAAGCGGGAGCTCTGGTTAGCAACGCTGTTGTACCTGAAGCATGCGTTCCTGCTCTTGCTGCCACCTTTCCTGCCGTTTGCGCTCTTCCTCGGGATCCCACGAAAAGCGCTCACCCCGCTGCACCAGATTCAAAACCGTAGGAGCGACCTGACCGTACCACGTTCACGTCCACACGTATTCGGGTCCACACACATGCACACACACACACACACACACACACACCAAACGGAACGGGAAGGAATGAGGGGACAGACAGAGTTGGTCTAAAACTACTCCCAAGCCAAGAGGGTCCCTACTCTACAAAAGGAAAGAAAGCATGTAAAGGGAAATGACAGTTTAGACAGACCCTGCTATATTCTCTTCTGGTGAATAAGTGTGAAATTGAAACTGTACTACACAGGAAGTGAAAATCCGTTTTCCCGTCAGTTCATTTATTAAATAACTCTATTGTTTATCTCTAACTTCTGTTTCTATCAGACGCTTAAGCATTCCTCTATGCTGGTAAATTACAACTTCCTTTATATAACATGAACTTCGATACCAGAGGAGAAACCGCAAGAAAAGTCGTCCAGAATGAGGAAAGAGCAGAGATGGATACGGTTATGTCACTTACATTTCCGTCGTGTTTCTCGACAGGTTCTGCAGAAGAAGAAGAAAATGAGACAAAAGGCTTAAAAGATGCGATTCATATAAGCAGAGGAAATAAAAATGAACCGATAAAGGCTGATCCGGACGAACACACAGGGAATACAGAGGTATAACGTGTGAAGAAGTAAGAAAGATATTCACACAGCGTGACAGATGGGATCTATTTCCTGAATCCGCTTTTAATTTGCTAATTAAAAGGGAGCAAATGCAACCCATTTTATGTGGACTGTAGTCGCATTTGTAGTCGCACATCCACATCGGTCGCTATAGCAACGACGCAGCCGGGTGTAAGTCGGGTACTGTCCGTCAGCACGGGGTCTACAGTTTGGCGAAGGCCCTCCGCTGACCTGCCGAATGTCTGTCGTCGAGAAAGGGCACGCACCAAACGATGAAAATAAATAAATAAACAAACAAACAAACAAATAAATATATAAATAGAAGCATTTCTGATTTGCTTCAGAAATCTGAATTTTACTTTACCTTGCTGGAGAAAGTCTGAGAAGATAATAACAATTATCCCTCAACAGTCAAATAAAATGATTTGAAAATCATCTATTATTATTATTATTATTATTATTATAGCGTTAAAACCTGAGCAGACTTGAATCCAGCAGAAGTTCTGAATTGAATCATTCTTTAATAAATAATCACGGGAAAGCTGCAGTGGTATAAGAGGAATAAAACACTTTAGAACATGCAGTGAGTTGGTGATTATTTTAACCAGTAATTATTTTCCTATAAGAGTAGCCCACCTCCACTTCAGATCCAGAGGAAATGTTTCGGGAACACCAAACTGTGTCTCACTCAACACGTAGACATCACACAACACAGCGTAAAAACCAACAAATAGTCAGAGTGCGGTTAGAGAGACAGGACGTACGGTGTTTTTTTTTTAAGCCGATGGAAAGCCTAGCGATTAAAACGCCACGTCATGGGGCGGGGCAAAGCGTAGCCAATCGTTTTACCTGGTGAAGTGAAGAAGTCCCAGCGTAACTTAGGGTTACTGGACAACGTTGCGAGCTGGGCACTGTCGGCCAGCTCTACACAACGAGCCGGAGTCAGAGAGAAAGGAGAGGATGGACAGTATGAGCCACTGCTCAACCTCTAAACAGGTGCAAACAATAGAAGGGGATACACCATGGAGTCAAATGCACTGATTCACCTGTTATGGGGAGTCCGGTGATAAATTTGGGCGTAGGACGATCTAGACTGGATGGGGCTGGCGGGTTTGCAGTTCTCTCTGAGGGTTCCGGAACTGGTTTACTGACCTGGAACGTGAAGCACATTACATAAGAAATTACTGTATATAAAGGACTATTTTAAGACTGTACTACTTATGCCAGGGGGGTCGCGAACCTACGGCTCGTGAGCCGTGTACGGCTCTTCCAATGATGGCTTATGGCTCGACGGCGGGACATAAATAAATAAAAAGCGTCACAAAGTCAATTCAATTAAAAACCTGCATATTTAAAAATATTACATAATTCCTAATCGATGCACGTTTGTCACGTATGCACCGACCAGTCGTGATGTGGCACAACAAGCTCAAATTTCACTGGACATTGTGGAGAGGAACGGTCACGTGGAATGGAGTGGTAATTTCCCGGGTCTAATTCATAAATCGGTCGAAAACTACGTAGCAGCCACGGTCTGTTTCTATTTTTTTAAACAAAGGTGAAATGGCTAAAGAAAAAAGACGACGAGTATCGTTATCGTTCTTTCCAGTCCGAAAGGACAGGCACATCTGCATTTGTGTAAGTCGTATGAATGATAAGTAGTGTTCAAGCTACTCTTACTTACTGATTTACCGTTTGATGAAGCTATCACAGTTAATTAAATGAACTCCAAGCGCCACCTACAGGTCTATTAGGTGAAGTGCAGGCTGTTAAGGGTCAATATGGCCTTTATTAAATTATCACTTTTGATAATTATGCAATAACAGTAAAAACAATGAACTATAATAACAAGAAGAAGAAGCAATTGAAAACGTTTTTAAAAAATAAATATTTTTTACTACATATTATTATATAGTACAGTATAAGTATAAGTAGTGCGGTATAGTAACGAGTCACTTGTGAATGAGTTTGAGTCGACATTGTGAGCCGACTCACATCTTATTTTATTTTATTCTATTTTAAATAAGAACAAGATTCGTTGACGCATTCAGCGAAAATGTCCCAGCATTTCTATATTGATTCTGTAATGCTGTTAGTCACACACAGAGCAGCCATAATCAAAAAGAATCCAATGAAGAATCGGAGTCGTTTGGTGCGGTATAGCAACTTCGAGCCGGATCGAGTTTAGACGTGTAACTGACCGTCAGCTGTGTGTGTCTGAGGCAGCATAATATACATTTTCAGTGAAATTCAGTGAAAGTTAAGCACTGAAACAGGAGGTACAGTAATACAACTATAAGCTATTTCAAATTAATTATGCAGTGCATTGTTGTTTTTAAATATATGTGTACATATTAAAAAAAAAAATTATATATATATATTTTTTTTTTCAACATGTCTCACTGCCTTTAATCAGGGTTATACTGGAGTTTAAGTTTCACTCTTCTGGGAGTCTCTTTTTAGATGCAAACTTCCCGCAGCTCTTGAGAATAATTAGCACACACAATAACCTCATTTTTATATTGTTTCTTCCCACTACTGTTCCACCCACTACTCTGCATGTCATTTACCCGAGTCGTCTTTGTAAATCACCCACAAGACTCCCACTAACTGCGTGCACAACTTATCAACTTATCTGCACACGCACATTTGTACTGGTTACTTGGGATCTTAATAAACCGAGCTTATAAAGACGTACTATGCTTTTTTTTTTTTGTTTTTTTTTTATCAGGAACAAAAAGACAGCTCTTTTGGCATATTTTGGGGTACGTCGTCAGCATACCGTGACGGCAAAACGCGGATCTCGTAAACTAAATGCCGGAAGGTTGGCAGGCTTGATTTAGTTTTGACATTTTTGACATCTCACCCCTTACCTACGACCCTTCGCAACTCTTCCACAGCGCAAATACCTCTACATTAGACCATAGAGACTGTAATAATGGTTTATAACTCATTAGAAATGTTGAATTTGTTATTTAGGTGCAAACCTGGTTATCAGTAACGTTTATGTGAGATGAGGCACGTGTGTCTTGTTCGGTCTGACGGACCGAGTCAGGGTCAGAACTCTCCACTGGATGATCTTCAGGACACTTCTCATTCTCTATACATGAAAAGCAAATGGGAAAGAAAAAAAAATAAGAAAAAAACAAAAACAACAACAACAACAACAAAACACTGCAGCCAGAACCTGGACTAGAATATTTTCATAGTAACAGACCTTCTGTTTGGTACTCTTTTTGTTTTTGGGTAGGAGGTATACTCCTGGACTGTGGAACTGCCTCTTCTTCAGGCTGTGTCTGCTAAAAATAACATTAAACAAGGCCAGACATTCAGTATTCCATTCAGTATTTAGTATCTTACAGTAGAGGTCGACCGATCGATCGGTTTCCTGATTAATCGGGACAGCCGATAGCTGTCAGCAAAAATCCGGTTGTGCTGTGGTTATGCGGTACGAGAGCGGCCTCTAGAGGCGAAATAAAAAGTATTGCTGACAAATTTTGTCCTGTTATTTGAAGTGTTTCTGATTCATTTTCGACATCTCTGTTTTTATTTATTATCCCGAGTGCTACTTTTTGGCTCGTTAAAATATATTATCATTGACATATTTATTTCATTTAAAGAAAGCACAGCGCATGTTCATGGTACAGTTAGTACCACAGTTGTTTATTTTTTTACTTTGTTTATAAATATTCTGCACTATTTTACTTTGAGTGTTGTGTTTTCATTCAGTATCAATTTTAAAAACTATCGGTTGACTAATCAGTTTTCGGCAGGAAGGTACCGCCCGACTTAGTTATCGGTAAAATCCGCGATCGGTCGACCTCTAATACACAGTGCTCTAAAGTATTCACCCCCCCGAAATGTTCCATATTTTGTGCTGCTACAATCGGGAAATGAAATGGATTTTAACTGGGTTATATGTAATTAGTTTACACAGACCTGGGAACCGGACTTGTTTTTAAATGCTCCTTGAATCACACTTCATGATTCTTTAACAAACTCCAGGAACAGGTGTATTTATAACGAGATCACTTGACACTTCAGATGCACACGTCAACTCAATTCAACTAATTATGTGACTTCTGATGGCAACTGGCTGGAACGTTTATGCGCCTTACTTGTAAATAAGCTTGCCGTCTATATCGATTTCAATATTATGGGCTGTTGGGGGGGGGGGGGGGGGTGAATAATACTTATCCAAGGCACAGCAGCAAATTGGAACAGGCCGCAGAACGCCAGAAATCCCAGGCTCAGAGCCTGGAAACAGTAAAGACGCTAAAAACAACAACAACAAAAGTCTAAAGGTGTGTACAGACCGTGGGTAAGGAGGTGGGTTGACTAAGTGCTCCTTCTTTCTGCGTGTCTTCTTCCTCCTGTCTCTCAGGTCCTGGCACCACGCTACGCCCCTCTACTGACACGAAGTCTGCTGCGTCTAACTCCGGAGTGTGTGTCAGTGTGTGTGAGATTGCTTGTTTGTCTGAGGACAGAGAGTCTGACACTTCTATTTCTGTACTGTCTGAGTCAACGTTCTGGGAAGGAGACGGATAAAACAGCAAAGGAGAAGAATCTCCTGTGTGTTCTCTTTGATCCCCATCTTCTCTTTCTGTCTCAATCCTCCATTCTCGCTCGTCTCCAGCATTGTGGTCGTTGTCCGTTTCCCCATTAACTCGCTCCATTTCATCCTGCTGAAAAAGATAAAGTGAGAGAGAGAGAGAGAGAGAGAAACAGACTTTTCAGAAAAAAAAAAAAACATTAAAACCCAAGTAAACAGAGAGAAATATGTCCATGTAAACATTCACCAAGTTCAAGTCGAACGTATTATCCAGTCAAAGTGCTTAGGAGAGAGGAATGTGTCCAAATGAATTACTGTCCTGTGTGTGTAGGTTGTAACTGTAGACATCATCAGTGCTGAATGGGGTATTTCACTAGGGCTGATCTATGCGAGCCGTTTTGTCCTAGTGGAGCCACTTCACACAGTGAGAGCCTACACGCTTGCACACAGACACGCACACAACGCTGAACACTGCCAGCTATTCAACCAGCTCCCACACTATACACTACACATGCCGTCCACCAGAGGGCGACGCTAGCTTGCTTATTTTCAGCAGTACTCTCCGCTTCCTTTCGCACCTGGTCAAAAACATCTTAAAGCGCCCCTATTATGCTATATACAAGTGCCTAATTTTGTTTTAGAGCTCTCATACAATAGGCTTACATGCATCCAAGGTCGAAAAACACTTGAATTTTCTCAGAATTTACATTGTAGCGTCACCTCTGTTCTCACAGTGTCTCAAACTCGAGCTCAAGGATCTAAACTTCTCCTCTCAGAGAGCCTCCTCTGCTCTGATTGGTCAGATGTCCCCGTCTGTTGTGATTGGTCAACCGCTTACAGTGCGTGTGGGAAAGAAAGCGCAAATGACCATATCGGAATTTCAGCTCGGTAACAATGTGGTCGGTTTTACCTTACCGATTTGAGCCCGACGCATCGGAAGATCGACCCGAACCACCATCGCAAGCACGACGAGAACAGCGCTGCGTTTGTATGTAGTTTGGCGAAAACGTGAGCAGAGGCCTACAGCTGTGCACTGGCTGTACATGTATACAACACAAAACTACGCAGTTGGGACACTTGGTAGAAAATAAATACATACATAATTTATCATACTTACAGGCTGTGATCCAGAGGCGCAAAGTGGTCCAAATAAAGTGGGAACGGCGCCGTCTTTAACGAGTAATCGTTTCGCAAATCCCGCGTCGACTTCAGCTAGATTTGAGAAGCAGTCGTCGGTGAAATGACGGGAACACGAACGGAGGTCGGAGTTGAACTGCTGTGGCGTCGTTTTTAAAACGAATTCTAACCACCGACGCTTTACGTCCTCGTCCTCTGGGAGTCCGTGCAAGGTGGTTTTGCTTTAGCAGCGCAGAAAACAGCGTCCTTTAGCCAGGAACCTATCCTTTTCAGGATGTAGCGTTTGAGTACACGTTGTTCCGATGAAGACCAGAGGCGGGGTTTTTTTTTGTTACAAATCTATGTAGGTTAGTACAGGAAGTAAGTCTGGAATTACTGACGGCTCGTTTCAGCGGTTCAGAATCGGTTCCTTCTTTTGCGAGACGATAACTCTGTGTGTTGTGCGCTACGATTTTTTGAAACTTTGCAGACTTTTTTTTTTACATTCACAAACAGCTCTTTAACACGCTACATGAAAGGTAAATATCCGCAAAAGCACAATAGGGGCGCTTTAACTTTAACAGTCCACTTCACTCCTTAAACACTGCTTTCATTTCCTGCTGCAAATAATAATAATAATAATAATGATAATAATAAAAATGATAATATACATAAACAATTCTTTTGTATTAGATTAAGCGATTATTATTATTATTATTATTATTATTATTATTATTATTGGGGGCCAAGCACGACAGGTGCATAGGCACCTATTGTAATTGTCAGGGTTCTTATTCTTCTTCATCCGCTCGAGTCCATGGCAGCCCATAGAACCATACATAGGAAAGTTATGAAATTTGGCACACAGATAGGAGACAGTCTGAACTGTTACCATAGCAAATTTGGAGCTGCCATCTCATACCCTCTAGCACCACTGACAGCTCAAATGTGCACCCATGTTTATGCTAATAACTTCTCAACCGTAAGGGCTAGACACAAAATTCTAATGCGGCCTACGACTTCATTTTGCGTCATGAAGTTCATTTTGCGTTTGGAATTTTCTGAAAAACCTACGTTTTCAAACTCGTCCTAGATCGTTTGTCCGATTTTCACGAAAGTCGAATCAGATCATCTTCAGACCATGCCGACAAAAAGATATCGGATTCAAATCGATTAGTCAAAAGGTTCTCAAATAACGTGCAAACAAATTTGACAATGAGCACACTAAAATGGACTTGAGGCTATGCCTCCGTACCTGCCCGGTCTGGGAACAGCGCCACCTAGTGCTCACGAGATATGAAAAACTATCGGTGATGCTCTGATTCTTGCTTAGCTCCTACTTTGCTTTTGAGGTGCTTGGCCCCGTAATTGCTGCTTGCAGCTATATTTTTATTTATTATTATTATTATTATTATTATTATTATTATTTATTTAGTAATTTATTTACTCTCTCAAACATGTCATTTGCCTCTTTCTCTCTGGTTTCCCAGCAATTTGGTTTTTGCAAACCTTTCTAACCGTACCTTGGCTGCTCTGTCATGGCTGTAGGGTTTGGCACTGAGCAATGGGATGCTCCTGCTTGAACAAGCTGCCCCTGAACCTCCTCCTTCCCTCCCCACTGCCACATCCTCCGCCCCGTATCCCGTCACCCGGGCCTGCACGGTGGTGGTGAACTTTTGTGCGGGCAGGGACTGCTGACGCAGGTACTGCAGTGGATTGGAGGACGAGGAGGGAGAAGAAGAAGAAGAAGAAGAGAAAACAGGGTCGTTGGACAAAGATGAGGAACGCGTGGGGTCAGCAGAGATACTGCGCTCCAGAACGCGGGGTAACTTGAGGCGCTCCAGCACAGCTTCGCTGATAGTGAAGCGCAGGGCGTAGCGCTGTAGTACAGCAGCTGCCTCCTCTGGGGTTCGAGCTTTCAGGTAAGCCTCATGGAGTTCCCGCTCACGACGCTCCCTTATACACAGACAGACAAAAAGAAGACTGGAATAAGATCCTACGGAAACAAAAATTCTATCTATAATCCCCACACCAGTACAAGCTATTAGATCCATACGGAGAAATCCAGACGTGACCGTCGCAAGAAGAAGAAGAAGAAGAAAAAAAAACCTCCCCGAGACGATACGAGGAAGAAACCTTGAGAAGAACCGGACTCAAAATGTTTTGGGGGAAGTGTAAATCTTTAGGGTATCTACTGTATGTGGGACCATCCTCAAGAGCAGAATGTGGGAAACTCTTTCACCAATCTGGAGTTGAAACATTTATAATTTAACATTTATGAACCAAACATGTCCCTCCAACCCTCATTATAATCACTATAACGCCTGACGAGGGATCAGTAAACAACACGCAAAAGAAAAAGGTGTACTTGTCTTCCACGATCTCTCGGTAGGTCTTGAAACTTTTCCGCCTCTGCGAGCCTTCGTCTCGGCTCAGCAGTCTTTCCATCGTCTTCCTCTCTTCCTCTTTCTTTATCAGGTCTTGAGAGACACTTCTCCTGCGACTCTTCCACCGCGCCAGGTCCTAAAACGCACACGCAAGACACGGGTCACAAATACGTTCACACCGTTTATTATCAAAAAAACCACGTTTATTACTCTTTGTAGTAGTATTCATGTATTTAACATTTCTTTTTCTTTCTGCAAGCCCTAACTGGATGGTATTAGGTCGTTATCTCCTCCAAGATAAAGCGCTCGCGAACAAATCCTGCAGAATTTGATGAGTTTCCTGGCTGGATGTTTGCTAGTCAGTTATTACGGTTTCTTTTAGATGCTCATGAACGACAAAGCCTCGGTTAGGTCGCTCGTGATTTTACGCTCAAACGCTCACATCTTGCCACTGGCTATCCTCCTCCTTCATCCTGGTATACTGGCCGTGCATCAGCTCGTGTCGGACCTGACTGTGAGGCGGCAGCAGGCCGTCATCGTCGGTCCTCACGTCGATCATACTCATGCTCCTATAAACGAAAACAACAAGGAGTTAGAACAAGATTCGTCCGATCGAGTTTGCGTATTCCGTCCTGAGCAATCAGGTCGTAGATAAGCATGAGCAAGATCACGGTGCATCCCATTTAGGTCATGCAGCCCGATGCCATGAAGATACATTCAAATGGAGCGCCGGTAAACTGCGTGAGTAATATAGATCGCTGTTAAGTCATTCAAGCTGGAGTCAGATGTTAGGGAGGAGATTAGTGAGGGGAAAAAAAAAAAAAAAAAAAGAGCGAGACTCTTCCAACCAAAGGGAATCATACGGAGAAAGAGCGGAGTGTTTATGAACGTGGCACAGTGCCTCGACGGGCCTGCTAAGAAAAATATTTCAGATATTATTCTATGAAACCATGAAAACAGCGTGACGACCATAATGACCGGTCTCGTGGATGAGAACGGTGTCGGGTACTCGGACCCTGACGCCACGTTGCAAGAGAACTCGAACAGCGAAAGTGATCCTGAGCACCAGTGCTGATTAATCTTCTGAGCGAAAGCCATGCAGAAAGCAAAAACAAAACAAAAAAAAAAGAAAAAAAAAAAAAATGATGTGATTTTCATATCTAAAAGGATTACAAAATGATTCATTTTTACGTGCTAATAAAAGTTTTGAGAAAGATTGATCACTTAAAAGGTGCGGTTTGAAAAGGTTAAGTGTTCCTGATCGCACGATAATAATTATTATAAAAATCATTATAATAATATTAACATTATTATTGATTCACAGTATTATAACGTGACAAATTGGGCTCGTTTCAGGCTTCTGTAAACAACCTAGAAATGATCCCTTAAACAGAAATACTAACGGCACCTTTAAGCCTGAATTCTATGCCGGGTTAAATCTGATTTTTGGTAGCCGTCAATCGAGACCGTTTTTGGTCATCAGCCTGGCCACGGTGTTAAATACTATAACAGTAAACAAATGAACTGTACCTATATGAAGAAATGTGGCCTCGCTGAAGCATTCGGAACGCAGTACAGCGTCTTCACGACACCTGTACTGTTAGCAAGTTGCGTTTATGCTGCTTTTATTGAGCGGACCCAAGCGCATGCAAGCACGAGGCTTCATATGCGTGAATGCAGACAGATACACCACTCACAAGCGCGTGATAAATGACTTGGTATTAGAATGACTTACTCGGGGTCGTCAAATACACTATCGCTGCGGCCGAATCTATAGAAGGTAAGACATGAGGGAGAAAAAACAAAAACGTTTTATCATAAGATCAACTAGATCCGTTCAAATGAGGACACTCTAGAGGACATGTCATGTCCGTATCAAGTCCTTGCTGATATGTCAAATCAAAATATGAACAATCAATGCGTATAGTGTGTGTATAAGTGTATCAGGGGCGGTGCTGGCTTAACGGTTAAGGCGCTGGGTTACTGATCGAGCCCCAGAATTTCCAAGCTGCCAAAGTTGGGCCCTTGAGCAAGGCCCTTAACCCTCTCCGCTCCAGGAGCGCCGTACCATGGCTGACTCTGCGTTCTGACCCCAACTTCCTAACATGCTTGGATCTGCACAGATTACTGTACTGTAATGTTTATGTGACCGATAAAGACTCATTATAAGTGTATCCTGATATAATCATTGTATCATGATTGTAATACCCACTTACAGACACAAGAGGGCAACCTAAGACTGAAGCACAACACAACATACTTTATGCTCGAATACCTCAATTTATAGCTAAATTATCCTCTTTATATCTTATAGCTAGGACTTAAAAGTAAGCATTCAAAGCAGTTGTGGCATATTTTTTTTTTTTTACTGTACATTCATTAACAAACAAACTTGTTTAATAAATAAATAAATAAATAAATCCTTCATTCATTTGGTTACACCATGCTTCATGTCATCGCCCCTACATCGCACTCTTTGTCTGTGATTGGCCGAGAAAGTGGACCTGGCCCGGCTTGCGGGAGAGGACTAAGAGGGCTGGTCACTAGGATGCTTGTTGTCATAGAGTTGGTAGTCATGGATGTGCGGTGGAGTACCTCAGAGTAAGAGTGGGCAGGACTAGTGCCAAGAGAACGGCGGGATTATCTCCATGGACAACAGTGAGCATGATGAGTCTGCAAGCCAAGTGGTACTCACCAAAGCCTGAATGAACAAACGTGGTCGTGCACATTATTGTGTTAGCATAAAATGTGCACCGGTGAACACTCATTAAATCCGGCCTGTGTGTACCGAGTCTCGTGAAGAGCGGAGTCCAAACGTGTCTTTAAGGGAAGGAATAACTGTAGCTCTATAAGATACCGATTACCTATCAAGCACACACACACACACACACACACACACACTGTTCACAGGAGCACATCTCATACGGGAAACATTAACCGAAGACCTTTTGCATTTCTGACACGATATACTTCATCGTATCATTATGATCAGGAGATAAAGACTTCGACTACATAAAGTCGCCTCCTCTCAGGGACTCAAGTGCTCAGCACTCGTTAATCCTTGTTAATTAGACATGGGACTGGTCATAGTGTACCCGTTACATGATCGGATACGCCGTCGTACAGAGTGATAATCAAACAATTCCCCACAGAAACCACGTCACCCGCGCTGATTTATAAACCCGAGAAAAGAGGACAAAAAGAGAACGGCCTCCTTCAGGCCCCTTCGTCACGTCAAGAGAGAAATACAAGCACGGGAATGCTTAGTGATAAAAGCTGTGTAGGAACGGTAGCAGGGATATGGACGTCTGAGATAGAATGAAACCTTTCATGTCTCCTGAAAAGGAGCTGCTTCTTTCTTTTTCTGGCCCCAGGACACAAATGATCCTCTGTAGAAGTCAACTGGAAGATAGTTCCATAAATCCACCCCCAAACCCCGAGGGCACATGTGTATCATGAGTGAGACAGACCAACACCAACAGTCCCATAGCAGCATGAACACACACACACACACACACACACACACGGTTCCGAAATGAAAATAACAGCATGGAACTTGATATAAATATGATGAGACATCAGCATCAACACTAAGGATGTAACTCCAATATGAATATTTTATCTGGAATGAACAGGAAATGTGCTTTAAACTCATCCAAACAAAGATCCAAATAGGATGTACACTATTATTTTTCTTTTAGAAAGACATAATAATAATAATAATAATAATAATAATAATAAACTTTATTTTATAGAGCGCCTATAAAAGAAGCGTCTCATAGCGCTGTATACAAAATAAGAAGTACACAGAAAAAATAAAAATGATAAGAATAATAAAACAACAACAATAATAATAATAATAATAATAATAATAATAATAAAAGTAGAAATCAGCAATCAAATGCAAGTGTAAAAAAGTAAGTTTTAAAATGTCGACTTATGAAGATATGAATGTGAACATGTGAAGCTTCTGGAAGAAAGAATGACATTCGTTAACCTAAACGTGAATCTAGGTATGAAGCTAATCCTTGGAGAGCTCAGTGATTTACAGCAGACGTTCATTCATCCTTAGTAACGGCCTGGTCAGTGTCACGGTGGATTCAGTTAGGCTACTACGCTTTTAAAAATATATATATTTTGGTTAACAGAACCAAGTTTAGGCCATGCCCGCTGCAGGTTTAAATCCGAACCTAGACAGGAACATTTGGAGCACGAAACAGATGCAGCCCTAAGTGAAACGGATTTATTTATTTATTTATTTATTTTTCATGTCTGCAGTGGTCTGATTATGAGACTTTTTTTTTTTTTTTTACTTACGCAGCATTAGATTCCAGTGTTCATTTTCACTATTGTATCATATCACGTGAGAGATTTTTTTTTTGAGCGTGTTGTGTACGGAGCACAGGGTCACGTTATAACTTTCTCACATTGTCCCAGCATGGGCAAGTCCGACTCGGCCCAGCACCGCTATGCTGAGGGTGAAACGCAGGAAGCCTGCTCATTTCCCGTCTTCCTCTGGGTGGAGTGTGTGTGTGTGTGTGTGTAGGTGTGTGTGTGTTTGGGTGAGAGCGAGTCTGTTTTTACATAATCACAGATAAAGCGTTATTAATTTTGTAATACTCCATGCATGAAAACATAACGTGTAGGTGTGTAATAAAATGTAGAGAATAACGAGGCACCTGTATTTATAGTGCGTTCCGGTGCCTACATGCTAAATAGAAAGAGAAGATCAAAAAGCCATCGACGTTACAATGGATTAAAGAGATATGCGTCTAAGTAAAAAGGAATGCAGTCCTTCAACTTAATGAACTCCAATGGTGCCTTCGAGCGTCTGCCATTTTCTAGAAGGTGAAACAGAACGTTCTCTGACCCGGTATTCTGTTTGGCAATTTTAGACGGGATTTAAAGCGCTTTTTGATTGGGCGTTAATGGGAAACATGCAATCGATCTCCTCTCATCATCTTACCATGGAATGATGACTGACCTTATGTTCCAACAAGTTCATTTTGTCTCTTGGGAACAAAGCTGACATTCTCTCTGTCCTCTTTATGTTGACGTGTCTTGTTTTTTTGGTTTTGTTTTTTCCAGGAACGCCACCTCAAACATCTCTGCGCGGCTTTGTCCGAGATGTCGAATTCGAGATCTTCCGAAGAAGACCGGCTCCTACACGGCACTGTAAATCAGACCTCGAAAATCCTCAACGGGAGAACTCCAATTACAGTACAAACATCTGGACCTTGAATGCTCCTGTTTGTCAGAAACCAAGAAGCAAGCCAGAACCTCAGATTTAAGGTCTCAGAACAAAGCTTTTTTTCCTGGAAGTAGAGAAGGAGCCGGTAAGTCTTCTCCAGTTTAGTAAAGCCAATCGTAAAACAACCAGCATGTGAGAAACAGTTCAGGAGGAGGCGCGAGCATCAAACGGGGCCAGGGATGAAGACACTCCAAATGGAGCTCCATGATAAAATGATCAAATGAAGCTTTGTGATCAGTGAAGACTTGTACATTTTGCAGACACGATGGACCAAGATCCAACAGAACTACCAATGCTACCAAAGCTCTTGCTCCACTGAGCTTGTGCAGACCATCATTGAGATGCCAGAACGTCACCGTAACTGCGACACTTGCGGGGTCAGCTAGTAAAACAGCGCATTCTAATCATTGTCCAATTTTATTCAATTCAGTTTGACATTTCTTGGAAATGGGAAAAAATCATTTTATAGTAAATTTGGTAAAGTGGTACATCTTGGACCAACTTTCCTCATGGGGCCTCTTTGAATTTTGTCCTGGAGATGGAATGTAGGGCAATACAGCATTTAGGCAGGCCTTCTCCATTATCTGTTGTGCTGGAGCTCTCATCGGAAGAGGTCGACTTCAGATTATGTATGTATGAGGCGGTGCCTGGATGTATGTTCTCCTCCTTGATCTTTGCCTCATCTGTGTAGCTCATCTTCTGGAGATCATGCATAATTTATAGAGTTTGCACAGAAGGGTACAAAAACCAAAAAAAAAAACAAAAAAAACATCCAATGAGCAGCAGTTCTACAGGGAGAAACCTCTGAGAGATGAATGGCCAGACTGGTTTGAGTCGTTAAACCTGCAGTGAGCATCTCAAAAGTATCTCAAAGAGCACAACAGACCAACCATGAGGTAGATGGCCTACAACAGCAGAAGATCACATCGGTTTCTACTCCTGTCAGTCAAGAACAGGAATCCGAGGCTACAGTGTGCACAGTGTGTTTGGATGAACCCTGTGGCAATACAATAACACACACAAAGGCAAGAAGGGAAGATCATGCACGCACACCTTCACAAGCAACGTAAAATAAACATGAAGGTCACATCCTGTTTATTTATTTTTTTTACCTTTTTAACTTTTATGTTTTAACAGGCAGAGGTAAACTTCTGACTCAGGAACTGCAAACTACATACAAAAATGCGCCTAAGAACGTTCTCCAAGAACATTCCAGAACGAGTAAACACATCTGCGTAGGGTAGAAACACAAGCAAACCCATTCGTTGTTTGCTGAATTGTATTGCCAACCCTTATCTGTGTTCTCACACACAATTTCACGATCAGTTAGGGAGGAATTGGAATCTTCCGGCTTCCAAGCCTTTAGTCAATTAACGCCCACATCTGGTCTCCATCAACCGCTCCCCTCGTACCACTACCGTATTAAGAAGTCTACATTGAACAAATGAAAGAAAGAAAGAAAGGACAAAACAAAACAAAACAAAACAAAACAAAACAAAACAAAACAAAACAAAACAAAACAGGGAAACCCCCCCCCCCCCCAACCCCCACACTTTTCATTTCTAAAATCCACACCATAATGCCAAAAAATTGGCCTCCATCAATGATGCCAAACATATTCTTGAAATATTTCCCCCATCATCAGAACACGAAGCAAAGTTGGCTTGTTTCAGGAGTGCTATGTTTAATCTGGCAGTGCTTAAGGGTGTCAAAAGAGTACGTTTCTTTTTTGGGAGAAAAGACAGATCATTCCAGAACATTTTCCCTAAATGCACTGGCAACTGATACGCCTGCTTAGTCAATATTTTGTCTGAATGTTTTTGGCAGAAGACGAAGCATTGGCAGTACTGTCCTGCTATTGCTGGGAAACAAGAGACATGGGCTCGTATAATAAACAAGACAGGCTCTAATTCCCGAAGTAATAAACATTAAGAACTAATGGTGGCTCATTTCCCCTTGCAAACAAACAAAGATGTTCCGAGGCTTCACTTATCCCAGGTTTCTAAGCTAACCGTTATCATCAATTCACAAATACGTCCTGATTTCAAATCATCTTCACTTAATTGTGAAGCCATATAGAAAGCACCCATCTTAATGTCTTTGAAAGATACGTGTTATAAATGTCATTATAAAATGTCTCGGAAAGACACGTGGGCTTAGCACTTCTAGACCATTTATACCAACCGCCCTGGCCTGTATACTCGATTTCTTGCCATGTTGTCAACTGTCTGTGACACCACCTGTGTTGCCTATAAAAGGTCCCCACTACATTACACTCATCCTCGTTCTCGTTTTGCCGAGGATTTGACAAAGTGTATTAAAGATTTCTTCTAGCTCAGAAGGAACTCCCTGGCACTTTGTCTTAGAACCATAGATTACACAGTAATCAAGGGTTTCTGTGTGAAACTTGGTAATAGTGTACGGTGCCATGCCTGAGATTGGTCAAATCGGAGTAGTCGCCGCAATAAACCGTTGCTAGTCATCAGCATCTCATAACTGACTCAAAGGGCTAAGAACTATCCAAGACAAACTGCAAAAGTATATCACCATGAATAATCGAAAACATTCTAGAAAGTTCAACGAAAGTGACTTTAAACAAATCACCGTTATGTCCGTCGTAGCCATTACCTGAAAGACCTCTCTCCTCCTACGGGCGAGGTGGCATTGCTCCAGCTCTTGCAGCTCTCCTCTCGCTCGGTGCGTTGTCTACGCAGAGGAATATGTACGTACGATGTCTGGTTGCTCTTGTTGGGTAGGTACTGATTGAAGGGAACCGCAGTACGCGGCTCACTGCATGATGTCCGTCGCGCCAGCATGTCATCCCGCCGCATATCCGGTAGCTTCCTGTAGGGGATGTCACACTCAGAGTCGCTGCCACGGCCTGCAGGGTGTAAATACACATAAAAAGTATGATGCTGAAACCCAAACATGTTGCTAATAATAAATAAATAAATAAAAAGCACAAGTTATAAGAGATCGGTTTTCCACATTTTCATTCATTTTCCCTTCTGCTTTTCCATGTAGGGGACAAGGTCAGTCATGACTTCTCCAGCTCCTCCTGGGGGATCCCCAGACCTTCCCAAGCCAACTGTGAGATATAATCTCTCCAGTATTTCCTAGGTCTCTAGACGGTCTCTGTCCAGTGGGATGTGAATAATGCAGCTCTCCTGGGAGCTGACCAGGGGGTATCCATGTAAGGTGCCCAAACCATCTCAACTAGTTGGTTCAGAAGTCTGGTACAGGAACGCTTACTGTCTGGAATTAAAGTCCATACTTTTTACATCTCACATACTCCGGCTCTTCTCCCATGAGCAAAGTTACATTCATCTTTCTAAATCAACCAAAAACACTGAGAAGGTCATCTCTAGTGCCATCCAAAGACACTGATTTCAGTTCCTCTGGTGGAATCCTCAGATGTTCCCAAGCCATCTGTGAGATATAATCCTCCCAATGATTCCCGGTACTGCTCTTACTGTGCAGACATAAGGCCAACAATATCTAGTCCGTACCTTTCCATCTCAGGCCCTTCTAACTCAGGTTCTTCTCTCTTCCTCCCCCCACCACCCCCAGCAACGTGATATTCTTCTCTCGAAATCGATCACATCGGAATAAAACCATTAAAGAAATTCAAAGCCGAAATATAATAAAATACGGTTAAAGACATGTTAAAAGGCTACACGCCCAAGTCACTTTCTTTTGAGTTTGGTAAAACAGCTATTACAACCACAGCATCAGCCCCAACGTGTACATCCAGAATTCAGCCAGATCAAAACCAGAAACTCTTCTAGCTGAAAAGTGCAACAATGCCAAAACTGCAATCTTAAGAAGTACCTGGATCATCAGAACTTACTTTTTGAAGGTCTTAACCTCCACCTTTCATCTTGTTGCATTCTTTAGCAAGATGCTCCACACATGTGGCTTCAGCACCACCTAAGCCTTTAGAACGTTTCCAGAGCTCCGGGTAAACACACGCTGTAGTCCGTCTACATTCCACATGACTCAAACTTTACCTTTTATCCGCTGTGATCGACAAGTACTTCACTGGAGAGAGAAAAAAATTACCTGAAGATGTAAGCAATCTAACTAATAGATATAAAAATAAATCATAAAAGATTAAAGGATAAAGATGAACTGATCCTAATTCATGGATCAAGGAGAGCAGGGTATATAGGTTCGTTTTGTTTTTTTACTTTCATATACACTCTTGAAGGTACTTCAAGAATTCTTTGGATGGAACTCAAGTTCAAGCTTTCTACCAGGCCTCTCTGATAGGGAAACCCTCCAAGGCAGTGGTCACCAGCTCTTTTCCTTCCATCTCCAACCAAAATCTAATACATCTCTGTAGGTTGATCAAGAACTTCTTAAGGCGACGATTCCTCATCAGGTCAGGCGGGCACCATTACGTTTGGGCGCTAAAGTCTTCAGGAAGGTAGATCTCCAGGAACAGTTTTGGTGCGGTGTACAGAAGCGTCCAATAGGATGCATGAATGCGAGTACACTTTGAAGAAAAAAAGGGTTCATCGAGAGTTCATTGGTTCTTAGTTTTGCTTCTTAAAGGAGTTCGACTTTCGAAGGGGTTACAGCCTTCTGGTCTGTTTTAAAATTCTTTCAGCGGACTCGATCTAACTGACTCTTATAATGTTTGGATAAAAGCAAACTCTACGCACAAACACACAAGTGGAAGGTTAGCGGGTCGACATTTTTTTTTTTGTGGGGTAGACGCTCATTCAGTCATCGGACAATCTGCTGACAACATGTTAACATTTCTCAGGCTTCTTATGGAAAACCCCAATTACACACTGTGGTGTTTTCCACAGTGATCGACAGCTTCCCGAGCTCAGTAATGTGCAGAATGGCCTTATAAAATACTCAATTGTCAGCTAAGTATTTCCTCCTTTTAGTTCTAGTAGCTGTTTATGAGTCCGCTCCACTTTCATTAAATATTTACGAAGCCGACACATTTAAAACAGCACTTCCGTGAGCTCTGGCTCGGTCCATGGACTGAGGCAATGTTTATTCAAAACTGGAATTACTGGCACTCCCATATGGGACTGCTTCAAAGGCGCCGAGATTACAGCATAAAGGCCATGCACGTTTTTCATTCCCACATATACTGTATGGGTCCTGAGAATGTTCGAATAGATTAGCATCAAATACTTTGATGTCATTGAATGGGGAACATCCATAACAGCACTGAAATAAGCATGTTTCTTTGAAGCCATGTGACAGTTAAAGCATCGGCGTTAAAACGGAGTTCGGGGTCACAGTGCATGGTCTCTCTGAAGCGCTTTGTATTTCGCTTAAAGCAAGTACAAGCACAGCTTTGGGATCTTTGTGGTAATCTTCTGTCTGGCTCCTTGGTGCTGATCAGCTGATTCAAAAGGACACTGAATGGCCTGTTGTTGAGAGCCAAGTTGGTGAAATCACGGCACTGAGCGTCATCCGTTGAGCAAAAACACGAGGAGTTGGTAGTCCATTGGGGATAATAGATGGCGCTTTACTGCAGGAGTGTGTGTGTGCGTGTGTGTGTACATTTAAGACATGAGCCTCATTGGCTTTAACAGATCTGAGTCCCAGCTTCACTCATCCCATGGGTCTCACAGAGCGAGCAATGGGGTTTGGCTGTGTGGGCATGTTTTTATATCTTGGTCACTCTTGCCATCCGTTACTAAACGTCCCTGCACAAGTATTTCCTCCGTCTGTCTCGTTCAGCCCTCTCTCCCTCTCAGATCAAAGACAACGTTTGGTATTAAGCTCAGACTCAGAACCGCTTGAACCAGACACCGCAGCACTGATATCACTAGCAGATACCAGTCTCAATCCATGTCTGGCTATGCCAGATGATGTCATATCTACCATGGGGACCTTTAACTTGTGTGCTAAGGGCTGTGTAAAAAGCTGAACCTTCAGATTAGCATCACAGCCTTTAAGTGATTAAAGCGTAAAGGAAAGCGTGGCATTTGCCTTACACCTCTGAGGTTGGGGGTTTGAATCACTGTACCACTTTTAGGTATCAACTCTTCACTTTATCCCGATCAGGGTTGCAATGGATCCGGAGAATAACTAGGGAACACTGGCTGTGAAACCCGGGACAAGGAATCACACACACACACACACACACACACACACATACACATACACACTTAGAGGCACGTTAGAGTTGCCAGTACAACTATTGGCACGTTTTTGGAAGGAAACCACAGAACCCTGAGGAAACCCACATAGAGAACCGACAGCAACTGGACTCAGGATTGAACCGAGCACCCCGGAGTTGTGAAGTACCAACACCACCCGCTATACAGTACCACGATGGCGACATTATTAAAAGCCGTATCCTCGATTGACCCTTAGTAACGGCTTCACCTTGGTCATGGTGGATCCAGAGCGTATCCCCAGAGGGAACACTGGTCCCGAGGCTGGAATACAAACTCCAGTCCATCGCAGCTAATTTAACCAGCTGCATTCATTTCTACGCTTCATTCTTCCAGGCTTTCAATACTGCAGACATAAAGCGCCAAAACAGCTAACACAAAAGCTGTAATGTTCCGTCAGAGCCACACAGAGTGCGCGCATGCATGCATGTGTGTGTGTATGTGTGTGGGGGGGCTCACCATCGCTGGAGCTGCGGGCAAACAGGCCGTCCGGAGAGGGCGTGTGGCGCGAGCGGGAGCCGATGGAGTCCAGACTGTCAAAGGAGTCGTCTCGCGCGTGCCTCGGCGGCGACAGAGAGTCACTGCGCTCTGACTCCCAGTAATCAATGTAACCGCTGTCCCTAATGCTGCGCTTTGGGCTGTCCCAGTCCTCTACCTCCTGAAACACACACACACACACACACACAAAGGTTTTCATGTGGTTTCCTTTTGTAAGTGGATCTAATGAGTCTCATATCTGGGCAGAAGTCAACCCTGTTACGACCATTCCTGACAGCTTTCCCATCTATCCGTTTCCCTATTACTCTACACTCTCCGTCGTTCCAAGTTTCACTCTATCGTCCACTCGTTCCAATTCAGTGCCTGCGCTTTCCTGTTTCTGACTTTCTCCCATTGTTCCTTCGTCAGAATTTTTGCAAAATCACCTTCCAGCCTCCATAAATACATTAGGACCCAATAAATATCCCCCCCCCCTAATGCCCTCATGTCATCCAACCTTACACGCTGTAATCTCACTAGCCAATGAGACCAAAGCGCTCTTAAGCCCCACCCACACGAGAGGTTTGTGCCAGAATGGTGAACGTAAACAGGTGGGGTGTTAGTTCGTACCCCAAATCACACTCCACTGTACTAAACAGTAAGGCGGAAATAGTCTTCCAGCTGTGCTATAACGAATATCAGTCTCTATAGCGGTTCACGATTTCAAGATGCACACTCAAGACTCCCCGACATGATCGAGTCATAATTCCATCACTTTTTAACTACTTAGAAACAGAATCGTACCATCACATCTGAGTCGGCATTTTGAACTCGTTTCTACAAGATACACGCAAGACGTTGCTAAGAAAAAATAAATAAATAAATAATAATGTACCCGGGTATTTCCAGCGATAACGGTGACTACGAAAAGTGTAGCGGAGACGAGCCTGTCTTGAGTGAAGGAGCTTTATGCAGAACAAGGTACTTCAGTAGCAGTGCTAAAAAAAAAAAAAACAACACTTCTCTAGGAGATCATGTGTAAGAGGATGTGACGTCTGTTTTGGCTGACCCTCATGCTGTAGGTCTCTGGGCACAATGGCTCACTTGACCGCTCTCAATCCAAGACACATTCCTTACGGAGACCAAATCTGCTCTCCAGCAACACACACACACACACACACACACACACACACACACACACACACACACACACACACACACACACCAACCATCCAATTCTGTGTATACTGTAATCAGTGAAAATGAAAGCAAGTCAGTTTGCTGGTGTTTTGCCCTGACAAAACAGACATGCTATCTTGAAGCAATGACGGACCTGCTGGAGCGTGCTGAGTCAACAGCGTTCTGCCATTTCACCGGCTTTTTCATTAAAGCTGTGCAGCCAATTGGTACGACCTGCGAATGGAGGTCCTGTTCATGAAATCTGTATGGAGAGAGGACCGCATCTCAGGCAGAGACAGATTAGTATTAAACAGGCACACGACATGGAGGAGAAATAAATCATTCGTCACTCCCCCTTGTTACGGCTGCGAGTTCGCTCTGCGTATGTGTGTGCATGACTGCATCGGTACTATCTAAAGATCTGTGCTGGTTCCCCTGGAAACTGAGCAAACCTCAGCACTATTTTGATGTCTACAGTATGTGTGCTAACCAGCATTTATTTATGCAGCAGCTCAGCTAAAAGGCTGTATATGTGCAAGGCTCGAATCAGCTCTTCTGCGACATTCTACAATATTCAGCTCGATCAAATAAAACGGCTCGCGTGCAACGGTCCGGATAAGCAGCTAACGTGACTGACTGGAGACGACAGTTACCTCTTAATGCTTACCCAATCGTGATTTGTTTGCGTCTCTAAATCTGACAGTTCAAAGTGTTTTGGTTCAAAAACGCCGTTAGGCGTTTCCATGAAGGGATGAACTTGGTGAGGTTTGTTGAACTTGGTTTGGTCCATATGAATGCCAGGACCCACGTTCTCCCAGCAGAACATTGCCCAGAACACTTTTGGTGGTGGACACGGGTCAGCATGGGCACTCTGACCGGTCCGTCGGTGGTTTTAACGTTATGGCGGTTTGGTATAAATGCACGTGATTGGAGAAGAAGAAACAGACGATCTATTACAGAAGTTGTAATGGCTCTTGCTTTGAAAACGACGGCTAGTTTTTAAAATAAGTTTATTATATCCGCTACAGCGTGACCCCTGCAAACGAGCGTTTATGTGCATACACAGTGCCCTCCATTAATATTGGCACCCTTGGTAAATATGAGCAAAGAAGGCTGTGAAAAATTGTCTTTATTGTTTAACCTCTTGATATTGTATCTGATATTGTATTTAACTGTATACTGCGTGATACAGTTAAACATCGTACCATAGTCTGTGGCATGTAGAAAAATACACAGCAGTCTCGGGACTTCATTATGGATGGAGATGGCAATAGTAAAGGAACTAAGTGACTTTAAAAGAGGGTTGATTATTGGGGACATGCATGGCAGCAGCTTCAGTCACAGCGATTGCTCATCTGTATAAGTAACATCTGCATAGAGTTGGAAGCGCGACTGATTGTTAGGTAACTCAGAATGTCAAAGCAGTACGTGATCGGAACGACAGCTATAACGATCACGTCTGTATACGCCTGTGTGCGTTTAAGTGCGTTTCATCAGCGTCCTCACGAGAGTTTAACAGCGTGCTTAGGCCCGACTGCCGAGGCCAGCGGTGTGAGCTCATCTCTGGAGAGCACAAGCCTTATAGACCTCTTTGACTCGTCTCTATAAAATATCACATGCCCTCATAAGAACATTCTCAGGAAAACGTAAGTCACGGTTCTATAAACATCCATCCAAGGAGTCATAAAATAGCTGACATAATGCCAAGTCATGATGACACTATAAAAGTTTTTTTTTGTTTTTTTTTATCTGTTTTCCAGATGAGAAAAGAGATATCTGAGCTGTACTAGAGTGCATGACGTTGATAAAGGGGTAGTGTATGAGACTGATACGGCTGTAAAATATGAAGTTTACAAATCTGTAGCATAGGAGATTGGCACAGTAATGGCGCACAAGATGAATTAGCGGAATAAAGAGATTGATACAGCTTTTCTGTACGATGGGACCATGGGAGTGTCGGTGTACGTTGAATGGAGACGTTATAAAGATAAATAAAGATGATAAAAATATGATGAAGTCATGAAGGTATTATATGAACTGGAGAGAAATAGTGTAAAGAATTATTAATAGTAACCCCTATTTACTTCAATGGCATATTCTTCCAAAGGAAGTACTCTGTATTGCCGTCTTCAGTTCAGGGAATGTAATTTGAGGGAGTGACTTGATTTACAAATGCCATGTGACACACCATGCTACGAATGCTAAAATAAGATGAAATTTTCAAATTGGTAGGAAAGATAGAGTACAGTGTATGATCAATTGAACTGTAGTGTATGAGCCCGAGTGATAGAGCTGTAGCGTATGAGCCCGACTGATAGAGCTGTAGCGTATGAGCCCGACTGATAGAGCTGTAGCGTATGAGCCCGACTGATAGAGCTGTAGCGTATGAGCCCGACTGATAGAGCTGTAGCGTATGAGCCTGACTGATCGAGTGATGTACAATAGTGTATGTCATACTGTGTTTACCTTTCGCATCTGTGAGAGCAGTCCCTCAAACTCATGTAGATCCAGAGTGGGCCCGTTATAAGTGGCACTGCTATTGGCTGCCCGGCCCAGCCAATAGATTGTGATCAGAACCTATGAAGAAGACAAAACCAATAATCTATCAAATTACCATCCGCCAGTTTAACTTTATTTTTAATCACCTGTTCATCGAGATTTGGGTTTGTTTTTTTTATTACCTTTTAGCATCACATTATTATACATCATATACAGACAACGAGTTGCGTTTTAATGGGAGGTTTTCCCTATACGTGGCTACTGAAAGATTGATAATGCGACAGGGCAAGGCAAACAAGCTTTGTTTTCATTTAGTACCAATTTTAGCCCATTCATACTACAACAAAAGACGGTTTGTTCCATGGTAAAATGGAACAAATGCAGTTTGCGCTGTTCATGCACTCCACACAAATGCATATACACAAACACTGCCAGCATACAGACCACACACACTGTAGAGAGCACCCAGTGGTGATGGTACACTGCTAGTAATGTGTTACTATAACAAACAATACTGTATGTCCAGCATGTGTTCGGTGGCCTCCTGTACAAACAAGACAACGGCTGCCTTATGGTTGCACCATAAATAATCAAGACCGCAGGTTGCCTTCTAATAGGAGAAAAGACCTCAACTTGTATTAGTAACAGTTTCAGCCAAGAAAACAATTCCTAAATCTTCATCCAAATGACTATTTGTAATACAACTTGTACACACTATTTATCATGATCCTGAAGGTGAATTTTCAGCAATGCAACAATTTAAAAAGTCCCAGCATCCTTGGCTGAAGGCCACTTGAAAGCACTGGTCACCTGACAGGACACACCATAAATAAACCATAAAAGTTCTCGGAGCTGTACTTTCAGGATGTAGCCCTAAAGCTATTCTCAATTTTAAGAAAAAAAAAGAAAAGAAGAAAAAAAAAAACACCCAAACACCCTCAGCACTGGTCACATCTGTTTAAAACAACCGTCTCTTTCATGAAAGTCAAATGACTGAGAGATGTTTACATTCTGATATAATGCATCATTAATATTCACTCAAAACATCTCTCAACATACTGATCTAAGAAGAAGAAGAAGAAGAAGAAGAAGAAGGGAAACCACACAATCCTCATTTCAAACCATGAAATTAAAACAGAAATACAGGGGTTCAAAAAAGGATGTAAACTAAAGATAGTCATCTATTCACTCGGAGATGAGTCCTGTTTACACAACATGCCAAGCAGGAATGCACGGGAGTGTGTGATAGTGCGAGTGTTTGCATGCACGTATAGTATGCACGGTTGCTTTCGTCGTGCAAGGCTGCAAAGACAGAAATAATCCTGCCTGCATAGTCCGAGCCAGTTCTGTTCAACCTTGACTGATCGAATTTAGACCTTCACCACGAAAAACCATCATCCCGCGACACAGAACCAAAAGCTTACTTCAATACGTAAGGAACGGAACATAACAGTATATAATCAACATACATCATCAACAACAGGGGAGTGTAATCAACACAAAGTTGATTGTATTTCCAAGAACAATCATCCCCAAGTGTTTTATTCCTCTTATACCACAGCAAACGACTGCATTCAAGACAGTTAAGGCTCTGGGTTACTGATCAGAAGTGGAAGGTCGGAGGTTCAAGCCCCAGCACTGCCAAGCTACCACTGTAGGGCCGTTAAGCAAAGCTCTCAGCTCCAGGGATGCCGTATCACGACCCCAACCTCCGAATATGCTTGGATATGCGAAGAAAAAAATAATTCCACTTTCCTGTTACGTATATGTGACCAGTAAGGACTCATTATAGTTGTGGAACATCCATGAAGCACGGTAGTTCCTGTTATAATTCACATTCTAACATCTATAGAGTCATTCCCTCATCGGACTGTTTTTCTAATAACAGACACAAAAAAACACACACACACACATACACGCACACGCACAATAAAAACAAACACAGCTTGTCATATTACCGAGAAACTGCAGAGCCTTTTCTAGGACACTGAAGACTTTCAGTGTATTACCTCTGACTGCACCAACAGAACAATAAACAAACAAACAAACAAACAAACAAACAAACATCTCCTCAAGTAAACTTCACCATATCTCAGACATATAACACAAAGTGTCCGCCATTCACATCAGTGTGTAAGTTCTTACTCCAGAAATGTGAGCATATTAGAATGAAGGCATTAATATAAACCTGGCTATAAACCTAGAGAATAGAATTGGACATGATTGGATATCTACACAGAAATATGCAAATATACATCTGACTTACATTTTTCAGCCTCTTGTTGCAGTCTGAGCCTCTGTGGGGGTACAGAAAGAGAGAGAGAGAGACAGAGAGAGAGAGAGAGAGAGAGAGAGAGAGAATATAAAATATATAAAAACTTTTAGGTATGGCTATAAACATTGACAAACCTAATTTACAATGATGATTAGTTTAAAGCAATGATCAGTGCTACTTCTCACAGGCTGCAGCTGTACAACCCGCTTTCAAAGAGCTCTATCGGCACAATCTAGCCGATATATTCGATTACACTGTGTAGGAACAGGAAGAATGGCGTGAATTGTTCCTGCTTTTTATTCGTTGTTAGGCGCTAAACATGGGAAGAGGGAATCTTTCAAAAGTTATGAAACGCCAAGGGTATCGGTCTTCCTTAGCAGGATAAGGAATTCCTACTTTGTGGATGAACTCCATCTCTCGGCTAGTAGATCTAGACAAGGACGAACCAGATATCGGCTTTAGAACAAAGAGCTGAAGGGGAGATGATGCGTTTTAAAAGGACGTGGTCAAACTTTGTCTCTTCGGGATTTCAGGATGCTGTACTACTTTGGAAATATCCGAAAAAGCAATAAAAAGATATCCAGTAAAATCCTCGGGGTAAAACAAGAAGGACTTATCGTCATCCTGAAATAACGGCTTCGGCTTTCTCGGGTTCCTAATTTAACTCGAGTGTCGAGACCAGGAGAGAGATGGAACGAGGGTGGGTGTGTGTGGGCGGGGTGGAGGGTCTTCTGGGGTCTTCAGACAATGTGGCAGATCTTCATGACTTTGACTCTTGACATGGTCATTGGTCTCGGACAGGCTGGTTTGGAATGATGCAAAAATCAATCAATCAATCAATCAATCAATCAACAAATACAAAACATTCAGTGAACAGCAGCGCTGTGGGCGCAAAACACCTTGTTGATGAGAAAGGTCAGAGGAGAAGGACCGGACTAGTTCGAGCTGACGGGAAGTCTGTCGTAACTCAAAAAGACACTCTTTACAATCACGGTGAGCAGAAAGGCAGAAGCAGAAGAGGAATCTGAGGCAGATTGGAAAAGAAGTGTAATTACTCTACTATAAATACTCATTATATACTTATACTGTACTCTAGGTACTATACTAGTACACTATTTGACATGTTCTCGAATACAGACCACATATTATACATAATAACCTATGCGTTTAAAATTCCCTGCAGCTTATCTATTTTATCTAACCACAAACACTCATATAACTCATCTAACGTATGCAGAACATTCAACCCTGAACCCGTGGCAGCAGACCTGGCAACCCTGTCCACTTCTTCTTCTCTCCTCTGCACACTTACGACCTCCTTGTGCTTCTGAAGTAGTAGGAGCATTTTTATGTGCGGTGACCCCTCGAACAAATTCCAAAGTGTATTAGATCACCAGTCCTGATAAAACAGATAACTATTCTCTCTCTCTCTCTCTCTCTCTCTCTCTCTCTCTCTCTCTCTCTCTCACCTGTCAAAAACCGCTCCATGTTTCCATCATCATGCTGCCAGGCTGCATAGTTTCACTCTGTGCTCACTTTACTGAGCGAACTACCGAGTATTTCAGTGGAAAGACTGATGCTGAGGAAAAGATACAGGAAAGAAAGGGCACTGTGAAAAAAAACCAAACCAAACCAGACAAGCGCAGGCCAGAACAGGTAACATTTTTATACAGGACTCTTGGTTTAAAGAAAGAAGCACTTCATGAAAGACGGTATGGCGTGTGGATGACGTAGACGATTCCATAAGTAACATCGGAAGGTTTTTTTTCTTTAAATTTTTTTTAAACTCGACTATTTTGCAGTGATGTAGAGGAAAAAATACAGAATACAAACAGGGCTTCAGGGCTGTTTCTCTCAACTTTCTATCTAAATACAGTAGTTTATGACACAAAACACCCCTAGGCACTAAATGAAACCAGAATAAAAGGCAAAATCAAACTAGTGTAGGGTTTATACCAGTGTTTTGGACCCTTTTTATCTCCTGCGTTCCCGTGGAATATTCCTACATACTTACTGGGCTCTTTGACGGCTCACGGGCCTTAAAGTGCACCTGTTACGGTTTTTCCAAATATTCCCTTTCATGTAGCGTGTTTTTTATAGAGCTGTTTGTGCATGTAAAAAGTCTGCAAAGTTTCAAAAATCAAAGCGCACGACAAACGGAGTTATCGACTCCCGAACGAAGGAACCGACTCTGAACAGCTGAATCGAGTCGTTAGTGATTCCAGACTTTACTTCCTGTACTAACCTACGTAGGTTTATAACAAAAAGCCCCGCCTCTGGTCTTCATCGGCAGCTCGCCGACGGACGGAGCCGAAACTCGTTACGGTACCGGGCGTTTCCTTTTTGAAACATCTGACCAATCAGAGCAGAGCATGCTCTCTGAAAGGAGGAGTTTAGAATGAATCGTTTAGAACGGGTCATTTAACGAGTCGTTTGTGACACCAAGGGAAAAAAGGTAACGCTGCGGTTTAAATTACGAGCACGTTAAAGCGTTTTTTGATCTCGGATGCGTGTAAAATGATCGTACATGACCTTTAAAACGAAATTAGGCACGTTTCAAAACCACAATAGGTGCACTTTAAACGAGCGCTTGTTTTACTTTTAGCAAGAAACAGACGTGACCGACTCTGTGTGCACTGCGTCCCCGTGTTCTCTCACAACGCTGTGCTGGACTGGAGTGCGAGAAGTGTTCTTGCGATTCAACGCGCAAATTGTGCACAAAGGCACACGTTTAAAAGCGTAGAGAAACGAATAAAGCCCTGAAACTCTATCTTTCCACCTTTTCAGAGTGAACAAACCAGTCTTGTAAGCAGCACAGTCTTCCCTTTCTGCTCTGACTGTAGTTCCACGATACACACGGGACACGCCCCCTCATGACTGACCACCCGTCTATCACAGGACAAAACACAGTCACTATGACAATAACTATAATCCTGACCCATAAGCGTGTGCACACACTCACACACACACACACACACACACACACACACACACACACACACACACACACACACTAACATTAACCTCAGATGGAAATATTTAGGCTATTTTAGTTTTAAAAAGAAAAAAAAACCAAACTGTACAAACTCAGTATTTTTATGAGGACCAGGACATTTGACACTATCCGGGAAGTGTGAGGACATTTGGTCCATTTTGGCATGTACTCTTTTTTTTTACTCGCACACACACACACACACACACACACACACACACACACACACTCAGATGGTGTAGTAATGTAGGAAATGAAGGAAACGTAGGTCAGAGCACACACATACAGAACGTGGAGGATGAGTTAAAGTCTCTCTTTAAGGTAACATTTAGAGCGGAAAGGAAAGCCTTAGTGGACATAAGGGCATAGAAAAGCCAAAAAAATTACAATAGGGCTTACACCCCTGACCAGATCATTCAGGAAGGAGGAGAGGTACAGTAGGTATCAATTTGTCACAAAACAAACACTTGGTAAGAGAGAAAAAACAAATTTCCCCGTTACCTCAAACGTTATCAATCAGCCATGACGTGTTTGGTGTCTGATGTCTGCTTCTTTTGTTTTGCGCTGGAGCCAAACATCTACAGCAGCACCAACTACAAGTAAAGGAAGTCTCTAACCCAAAAATCCCTTCCACATACGTAAATACATCAACGGCGCAACCCTCGACCCAACGGCCGCAGGCGCAACCCTCACATTCTGAAATCAATTACAAATCGCTACACACCGATCAGCCGTGACATTTAAACCGCCTGCGTAATATCGCGACGGTCCGCCTCTCCTCGTGCCACCGGAAACGTCTCAGACACGTCGATGTACGGATTCAAAAGACCTCCGAAGGTGTGCTGTGGGATCTGGCACCGAGACGTTAGCGGCAGATCCTTTACGTCCTGTAAGTTGCGACGGAGGTGGATCCGTGGATCGGACTTTTTTGTTCAGAACGTCCCACAGACGCTCGATCGGATCGAGATCTCGAGGGGAATTTGGAGGCCGAATCACGACCTTGAACTCTTCGTCATGTTCCTTAAACCGTTCCTGAACAACTTTTGCAGCGTAGCAGGGAGCGTTATCGTGCTGAAAGACGTCACTGATATGAGTGAACACCGTTACCATGAAGGCATGAACTCGGCCTGGAACAATGTTTAGGTAGGTGGAACGTGTCAAAGAAACATCCACGTGAACGCCAGGTCCCGAGGTTTTCCAGCAGAACATCGCTCAGAGCAACACACTTCCTCCGCCGGCTCGCCTTCTTCCCATAGTGCATCCTGGTGCCATCTCTATCCCAAGTAAACGACGCAAACACACGCACCCGGCCTCCACGTGATGTAAAAGACAGCGTGATTCAGCAGACCCGGCCGCCTTCTTCCACTGCTCCATGGTCCAGTTCTGATGTTCACGTGCCCATTGTAGGAGCTTTCGGTAGTGGACAGGGGTCAGCATGGGCACGCAGCCCCGTACGCAGCAGGCCGTGATGCACTGTGTGTTTTGAAACCTTTCTATCAGAGCCAATATTAACATTTTCAGCCCATCTGTGCTACAGCAGCTCTTCCGTTGGATCGCACCAGATGTCTCGCCTTCGCTCCCCACGCGCATCGACGAGTCTTTGGCGGCCAACGACCCTGACGCTGATTCACCGGTTGTCCTTCCTTGAGCCACTTTTGGTAGGTATTAACCACTGTACATCACAAACATTGTCAAAGTGTCTCAGATCCTTACGCTCGCCCATTTCTCCGGCTTCCAACACGTCAACTTCGAGAACTGACAGTTCACTTGCTGCCTAATACTGTATATCCCACCGCTTTACAGGTGCCACTGTGACGAGATGATCAGAGTCATTCACGTCGCCTGTAAAATCATACCAAACTTACAACTAACATGTTTCATGCATGTTCCACCATGTTAAATGTAAGTATACATTGAGGAAAAATACAACAGGACTCGATCAACAGAAAACTTCAAGCGCCGCACCACCACACTGCTGATTGTTTCCCTATAACAGCACACACCCTCGTGTCGTAGTCTGTACATATCATCCGGAACAATACAGCTCCTAAGATTACACGCTGCTCTTACACAGTAATGTTTTCCCCGTGTTTACAGGTTACAGTAAGATGCCGTGTCAGAAACCTCAGCGAGACTGAGGCTTTCATCAAACTCTTCCTTTAAGCCTTTAAATGTCTCCATAAGTCCATGAGAACTCGGGAGGGACAGGTCGGAAACCGCTTGAGCAGGTGCACAAGCGTGACGGCAAAGTGGGTCTTACCGGGTGGTGCGTGTGTCCTGAAGATCTCCTGGGTCAAACAGCTGAGAGCCTTTCAATCCCAACTCCTCGCAGCCTTTCAGAAAGAGCACCAAGTTGTCCTAGAGACACACACACGCACACACACGCACACACACACGCACACACACACACGCACGCGGAGAGACAACGTGTGGATCAAATATAAGCTCAGCTCCCAAAGTAAATGCTGAGACACTCTTACACAGGCTCTCACTTTCAGAGAATGAGAAGTGAAGCAATGTGACGGCACAACACTCGCTCGCTCGCTCTCTCTCTCTCTCTCTCTCTCTCTCTCTCTCACTCGCTCTCTCCTCCCAGCTGCTTAGATGCTGTGCTGATGCACCTCCTCTTTCTCGCCTCCTCTCATTTTAGGTAATTCTATCTAGACTATTACTTAACATGCTTCTCAGGTGCTGTAAATGTGCCTCTCTCTCTCTCTCTCTCTCTCTCTCTCTCCCCCTCTCTTTCTCTTTCTGTCTCTCTCTCTCTCGCTTTCTGTCTCTCTCTCTCGCTCGCTCTCTTTCTGTCTCTCTCTCTCGCTCTCTTTCAGTCTCTCACTCACTCTCTTTCAGTCTCTCTCTCCCTCACTCTCTTTCGGTCTCTCTCTCTCTCTCTCTCATTCTCTTTCTCGCTCTCTCTCATTCTCTTTCTGTCTCTCTCTCACCAGGTGCCTTTTGTTCCAATGAGCAACCTGAGCTGGGTCTCCTCCACTATTTTCCTTTGCTCCTCTCTGGTTCCCAGCTCCTCTGAAAAGCCCCTGACTCCTCCTCTCCCTCCCTCCCTCCCTCCCTTCCCTCCTTCTCTCCAAGATCTGGAAGGGTGGCACAATTTCCTTTCCCTTGCGATTGTTATCACACCGTTGTTTTGGAATGACAGGAGGGTGTTTGTCAGCGAGCGAGCGAGAGCGCGCACGAGAGAGAGAGAGAGAGAGAGAGAGAGAGACAGACATCCATCCCTCCTGGACTGAACCCAGGCTGTCTTCCTGTCCATTCGTGAGAGTTGTGTTACAGTTTCCCAGGAGAAGGAACTCCACCCAGTATGACCCCCTCGAGCCCAAATCCCAATCAGCCCGAGGCAACACTCTATTAACACCTGAAAATGTGAAACATGCATTAGAGCAGCAGCCATCTGTCTATCTGAGCAGTCCCACTTGTTTAAAAACTGATCAACTCAGAGCCCCTGTTCAGGAGGATCCCCTGACCACTAAAAGCTACACACTAACACTCAGTCTGCAGTAAAGGAAGGGAACATTCTCAGTTTTAATCCTTCTGGAAACAGCACACCAGACTTTAGGTCTGTTTTAACTGATATTCTACCGCAAACCTTACACATTTCTTTTTGTCTATCCCAAATGGAGTTGTTCAGCCAAACAGCCAAAGGGCAAGTATTAAATTTGGATAAACCCTTTTCTGTACTTCTTTTCTGAGAAAACTAAATTACAATGTTAAAGTTTACACAAAACGCGATGAGAAAATTTCCTAAGATCGTTTCTAATTACTCGGACGCTACAAATGTCCACGCGTTTCTTTCGAAATGGGTGTCGAGACTTTTTCTTGCCGTCGAGAACAAACAGAGCCCGTAAAACTCAGTCCTCCAAAATTTCGCGATCACGGAAACGGACCCAAAATCGAGCAAGCGCCACAATTTTCTGAGGAGCTTGCGATATTTTCAAAAATAACCACAGATTTCCTGCAGATTCGGGTGTCGTGTGACGTCATCGCAACGCTCGTTCTTCCGAAGCCCGCTTCGGATGACATGCTTCGAACACGAGTGCGGCTAAAAGTTCTCATTTTTCTCCACGTATCACAGCGAGAGACACAATTTCACCACTGCGGTTTTCCTCAATAAATAAATAAAATGATTTTTTTTTAAAAACACGTTTTTTGGCCACAAAAAACACAAAAATTTACCAGACCGCACCTGCAAATGAAGAGTTCTTTGTCTGGAACGTTAGTAAACCAGTATGCCATTTCCACTACAGATCATCTTTGTTATCTGGACCACCTGAAAATCTACTGAAGTTCTAATGAATTCAGATTTATTTCGTCAAAAGAGGAAAAGGGGGGGGGATCGTCCTGTTTTAATACAATGAACGCGCTAACACAATGCCGCCTTCTGCTAGAGTTCCTCCTACTTTGCTTATTTACGTTCTATCTGTATATAACAGTTATATTTAACGGTGATTTAATCATTTTAAAAAGGAAAAAAAAAAAAAAGAGCTAAAACTGTAGACTAGACTAAGCACAGCGTCGTCTCTATAGCTTCTTCGTTTGTCCACTTGTTTACGAACAATGAGTGATTCTTACTGCAACCGGCGTGTAAATGTGGATACAGTACAGCTCAGAGAGGATTGTGGGTAATCCTTTAACACCCCCACACACCACAGTTTAGTTCTCTAAACATGGGAATTTTTTTCTCTGACAATTGAGAGCTCAGATCTCTGTGTGTAATAAGATAATGTGGTGTTATTGTAGTTGAGGGATTTAAATGCGTGTATGTGTGTGTAATTATCCACGCCTGTGAACGGTCCGGGGACGGGGCGGCAGTGCTGATTAGTGAACGTGGGGGAAAGATAAGATGGCTGGAACAGGAGGGAGGATAAAAAGCCACCAGGCCAAACCAAACTTCCTTCAAAACACTTTTACTGCGGACTCAATCGGCAACATTCGGCCTGTGATTTTCAGTTTTCCCTCCCTCTTTTGCTCTCTTTCTCTCTCTCTCTCTCATCCTTTCTTAACTGTTGCTTGTTTTTCCCCCATCCCTCACCCTCTCCATGGCCTTTCCAGTGCGCTTCACTCTCTTTCTGCCGTGAATGAGGTGAAATGAAAAGCACATGCACCCCCTCTCCCTCTTTCTTTTCCCCCCCCATGCTTTTAACACTCACTTGTGTTCGTTCACTCGAAGCAAGAATAGACCAGAGCCGGGGCTTCTGGGTAAACACCCCATCCCCCCCCCCCCCCCCCCCCCCCCCCATGACAAACGCACCATTGATGTGAGTGCTTACTAAGAAAGGATTGGAAGAACTAGAAGAAAAATAAATAAATAAAAAAAACACCCTAAAAGTAAACCTGAAGTGGATTCATCAGGGCTCAAGGAGTCTTAAATATCACACCCTGTCATTAATTCCATTAATTCCTCAACAAACAAGCCACGATGGTAATTCTACGCAGATTACATGCAAACCAAAACTCTGAATCTTGTAAATAATTTGCACTTGTGCTATTTTCCATGTGGTGACAGAGAGCACCTGTTTCCTCTTCACTTCCTGTTTCCATACTGCTCATCCAGCGCCACCCTCAACACCTGGCTCTCAGAGTCGACCGATCCAGAGCGTCTTTCCAGGCTGTCCATTACCTCAGTCCATTTTCAGGACGCGTAACAGTGACACCCATCATCCTGAATTTTCTTTTCTAATTTCCAAAGCCAGCCGCAGAGTCTGCGGCGCGGAAAGGCCGTAACCCACGACTCGAAAGCGAGTCATTTCATCAAAGAAAAATGGTTTTTTATTAAAATGTTTCATTTCATAATAGGCACAGCTGGTCTACAGATTAATTTCCAGCGTGTTGATTGGCTGAAGTTCCATTCCAGGTTCAGGAAAAGGTTCTGGGTTTTTTTTTTATTATTATTTCTTTCTGATTACAAACAGTATGCGTTCCATATTAACCAGACCACACACTGGTTTCAATCTTTTATATAGCACAGGAAAAATACTGCCAGAAGTTATCGACATCCTTAATTCAAAGTGTACCTCCAGTCTCCTCTGAGAGTACTGGAACAGCAAGGCCAATTCTATTGATTTTGCTATACGTTGAAGACGTTTATGTTTTAGATTAAATGATGAACATGAGACGACAGATCAGAATTGCAGTCTTCATTTTGTGATATTTACATCTAGATGTGCTAAACAACTTGAAACAGGACCCATTCGGTGGCAGGCCGTGCAATTTTTAGGTGAGAAAAGCTATAGGAACAGATAGTCTTAAAGTAAATTAAAGTAAATAACACAATATTTGGTGGCATATCCCTTGCATCAACCTGGTGACTCGCTGACATCACTAAACTGTTGCATTGTCTTGCTGCACGATGACGTTCCGCTCAATTAGACTGGATGCATTCTTCTGTAGACGTCTAAATTCATTCTGCTGCAATCACCATGATAATGTTACATCATCAATAAAGATTAGTGAGCCCGATCCAGAAGAAGCCATGTAAAGCCCAAGCCATGACACTACCTCCACCAGGCTTGACTGAGAAGTTTCTATGTTACGGATTCATTCTTTCTCCACACCAGGACTTTTGTGAAGTTTGTTGGTGGTGTCACTAACCATTGTTTTTGGGTTTTTCTTCACAGCTCTTGTCAAATGTTTTTGTCATCAACCTCTGTTGTTTTTCTCAGCCATCCTGTTCCATGTCTGGTTGTTAGTACACGAGACGTTTCTTTCTTTCTCAGGACATTCCAAATTGTTGTACTGGCTACACCCGATGCTTATGCAATGGCTCTGATTGATTCATCTCCTTTTTTCAGCTTCAAAATGGCTCGCTTTTCTCCCATAGACAGCTCTCCGGTCTTCATGAAGGTTTATCCTTTTTATCAACAAATGCAGTCTTCACTGGTGAAATCTAGGGCTCAAACCAAGAGGAGACATTCAGAGCTATTCGTTCTTTAAACAATCAATTTAACAGGGCACACCTGGGCAGCAAGAAACACATATTAGTCATATGTTCCAATATTTTTAATCACTTGAAAAAACGGGTGGGTTGCCATGTTCTAAGTTCTTTAACACACCTAGATGTAAATATGAGGAAATGAACGCTGAAATTCTGATCCACTGTACTGTCTCATATGCATCTTGTGATCTCAAACCCAAAATGTCTTTAATGTATAGTGAAACCACCAGAATTGGCCTTGCCGTTCCAATACTTTTGGAGGGGACTGTACATACTGTATGCCAAATGTCAGACAGCGTTTAGTGAACTGTGACGATTCTACAGCGGCATTATGCTACACTCCGTGTATTATAGTATTATGAACCGATCACAAGTGAAAAGTCTGGTAAGTAGCCATTGTGAGCTTTTATCCCCAGCCCAAGAGAAAAGGAGTAGCGGGGAATGAGAGAAAAATCGAGTAATGGATCCTTAGAGAAGGAAAGAGCAAACACAACTGATGGAAAACATATGTGAAGACAAAAACGTGACAACAAAAATGAGACCGTAACAGCCGATTGAAACTGGAGATGAGAACAAGCTCCAGCCTCATTCACTTTCTCCTTCTTCCTTTCCTTTGATATGGGATATTTCACAATGACAGAGAGAGAGAGAGAGGGAGAGAGAGAGGAAAAGAAAGACTTAAAAGTCTTCCTCAGTCCATCAATGATTCAAAGATGTTATCAGTTACACTAGTCCAAACGTATGAAGAAGCACTTTTATTTATCAAATTCATATCAGCGTGAAAATTACCATCAACTCTGGACACATGGTGACACATGGTGCTATCCTGCCCCCACTATTCACACTGATATTGCACTACGAAGCCATGTAGCACTGGTCTCCAAGTGACCACAGGATACACGCGGCAGCCATCTTGTGTACGCGTACGTACAGTATGGTTAAACGCAACTGTAATCCAACTGTACAGATACAGGTATCTGGAGCACTAATCAGATACAGATACAGATTTTGGGATTGCATTACTCCCATAGGACAGATAGGTAGATCGGGGGGCGGCATGCGAAATATTTTGGAGTACTGATGCTTTGGTCAAAAAGAGACATTAGAAAGAAATAAAAAATAGGAACACTTACTTGGCTGGCTAGAGGAGTAGGCAACCTGTTGATCTTCTTCACAAGGCCTGGCTTAATTGAACTAAGCAACCTGGGAAAGAGAGAGAGAGAGAGAGAGAGAGAGAGTAAAGGTTATTACACTTCCACAACCTGATTGATGGATGGATTGTTGGATTGATGGATTGATGGATGGATGGATTGGTGGATGGATGGATGGATTGGAGGATGGATTGATGGATGGATTGATGGATGGATGGATTGGTGGATGGATTGATGGATTGATGGATGGATTGTTGGATTGATGGATTGATGGATGGATGGATGGATGGATTGGTGGATGGATTGATGGATTGATGGATGGATTGTTGGATTGATGGATTGGTGGATGGATTGATGGATTGATGGATGGATTGTTGGATTGATGGATTGATGGATGGATGGATGGATTGGTGGATGGATTGATGGATGGATTGATGGATGGATTGATAGATATAGAGGTGGAGCAACCTCCCTGAAATGAGTCAGAAAATCCATAACTGTCCTATTACTTCTTGGTATATGAGTGTATATGAGTGTATATGTATATGTATGTATATGTATATGTATATATATATATATATATATATACACACAGATATATATATATATATATATATATATAGATATATATATATATATATACATACATATACATACACACACACACACACACACATACACATAAATATCATATATCATACAGTATATGCATGTTTAGACATGCAGGTGCTCTCTCTGGTAGAAATATGCAGACAGTCATTGTTAGTGATGTCACACCAAATTATACAGGACATAAAAATGAAATACGGACAGAGAGAACTCACTGCCAAGAATTTCCCCTTCTCACCCCATCCACCTCTCTCTCATCACCTCCTTCTGCCGCTTACCGCCATTACTAATGTTTAACTTTCAAACGTGTCGCGTTGCAATAACGCGTGATTCATTATTAATGAATCCTTTCTTCAGCACTCATCGTACAGTTTATCCTTAAAAACTGCCCTGAAGCACGCGTCCATATCGCGCCACAACCTCCCGCTCACTTGGTTAACAGTTGTTCATTGTGTAAGCGTGTAGTTGATACAGCAGGTGTGTGCAAACAAGAGTGTGCTCATGGACAGAAGTGTACTCACTCGCACAACAGGATTCCGTTGTCCAGACTGCCTCTGAAATCCTCCCCGAAACTTCTGCCAGTGACCGCCTAACACACACACACACACACACACACACACACACACACACACACACACACACACAGACACACACACACACACACACACACACGAATATACACTGGTGATTTCCTCACATTACCTAAATACATCTACATACACCCTTAATTTCCAATGTATGTCTGTATGTATTTATTATAACACACATTATAGCGGTACACATACACATTATCCCCTAACTGGACAAAATCCCAATGCATTATGGGATTCAGAAGTGGTACATACTGTACAGTAGTTATCTACGTTGCTTACATCTCTTGAACATCCTGGGGAACAAACAAACAGGTGTAGTGTGCATATCGATATTGAATACACCACTGAACATGCATTTCACAGTGCAGGGTTTAGGGTTCCAGGAATGGAGCGGAGATTAAGAGATGTGAGTTGAGATGCCCTGACCTGCACCGAAAAACAAAACAAACAAACTCTGGTTGTTGACAGAATCTTCTCTTCTCTAATCTTCTCAAGAAAGAGGTGCTCATGCAAACCATGCTCAGTCGAAAAAAATAATAATAATTTCCCTAGAACTGTAGATACGAATCTGGAAATGGTAGAAAAGTATTTCTTGATATCGACGATACGGTCCGTGCAGGATTTCGTGGCCAAAAATCCTTTATTTTGTTGCGGCTTTTTTCAAAATTTGCGATGCGACCTGCAGCGTTTTTTTTTTTTACTGGGAAAATACTGGAATTGACGAAATTCCAATGGCATGAAAACGTCTTTCACAGTGATGTTTGTCGCTTAATGAGACCTTTTAGTTGTACACGTGTTCGACGCATGTGAACCGAAGAGGGCTTCGGCTGAACGCGTGTCGTGACGACGTCACGTGACGTCACCTGGCCCAAATCTGCAGCGATTTTGAAAAAAATCGCTAAATCTGCAGAATATTCTGGAGATTTTGCGTTCACTTCCACGAAATCATGGAGGAACTGGTAATAGTAAGACTTATGCGCTGTTGTTGTCTGCTGCCACCCTGTAGACAATAAAAGACATGACTGAATTCGTGTTTTAAATGGTGAACAGTGAATACAGGTGACCCAACCCTCCTTTCAACCATTCTCAACCTGTCTGGTTTTGCAAAGACTGAAATCTGGCAACCCTAAGGGCACCAGCATGAGAGGGTCTCGCTCTACACACCAGATATTCTCCAAATGTACTTCAGACATAATAATAATAATAATAATAATAATAATAATAATAATAGGAAATAACCTCTATACAAGTGTACTGTACAGTGAATGGGTATGGATCTGGCCATTTGAATCTTGTGCTGGTTTATTTGTGTTTCCGTGTTTCCGTGTGTGTGTGTGTGTGTGTGTGTGTGTGTGTACTTTTTAGTTTAGAGCCCTTCCAGAATTGCACTAGAGTAAACTTTGGAAATTTTTAAGCACTGGCATCACCACAAAGAAAGCTTAAATGCAGAGCCAGGAACTCTAAAGAGAAACATGATATGACTTCTCCCGCACTAGTTTCACACATCAGAGATTAGGGAGTGTGTGTGTGTGTGTGTGTGTGTGTGTCACCCCTATCCCTGTCAACACAAAGCTAACGAGCTTGATCTAAGCAGGCATCCTCTTAACTAAATCTCAGGCGTGTGCTAGCATATTAGCTAATAACAGAGGGATTGTCCCTTAAGCTAAAGTCTCCTGTCAGCACAAGCGCTGGTGAGAGTGTTATACTGGATTTTACCATTGGCATCAGGATGACAATTTAATAGGTTATTTAGGCACAAACTGACATTATATACACTGGGGGACAAACGAGCAGCTTAGCTGCTAATGTAACAGTCAGTGTTTTTCTTTCTCCTAACTATTAACCAGAGCCAAAAAAAAATAAAAACCTGCCAACTTTCGGCTAGTTTTTTTTTTTTTTTCCTGAACTCCACATTGAGGACACGCTTCAGCTAAGTAATCTTTGCTATTTAATAAATGATATTAAATCCATTCTGCATTACTACACTAGCCTAGGGAATCATACATATGGGTGAATGTTAGTCACCATGTTTTTAACTATCTGGCTAGCTAACACAGGATTAGCTTAGTCGATTAGCTAGCAGGATAGATTTTCTCATGCTTAAGACTTGGCTTTTGGGAACCCAGATCCACAAGTAAGTGGTTAGTTAGCGAATTAATTTATGTTTTGTAAATATCCATTACGGTTTCCGCGGAAAGGCATGCTGATCTTAATCTCGGAAAACTTTGGAAAAGTTCTCCAAACCTCCAAATCATTGAGCGTCGCAGAGATAACAAAGAGACGTAACAAGCACATATATACACATGGGCATATGCGCACACGCACACGCAGACACATACACGTACATGCAAAAATAATCTGCGAGACCCAAGAGAGCACTGTAAGTGGGAAAACAATTTAAAACTGTTTAGTTCTGCACCGAGTGATGAGAAGCGGCCATTAATAACACACAGCTCATCAGACTGAAACGGTCACAGACCCAGAAACACAGCAGTGTGTATTTGTGCAACTGCTTGCTGGTGCTTTTCTCAGCCTCTTGGCTGTTGTTCCTCGGCATCTGGAAGTCACACAAAAGAAACAGACTGCTGCATGTTCACCCAAGTTCAGCTGGGTTCCCAGAGGAACCAGGAACCTGGCTACAACATGAGGATTAAGACTGTGGTTAGGCACTGTGGCGATTTCATAACCACTATTGTTGAAGCTGACTTTGATTATTATAGATGACTCGGATTATTAGACATTCCTGTGATCCTTTTCCACAGTTGCTAGATTTCAGAATCACATGCTTATGTCTGAATTATAAGCTTTTTCATTAGTACTGGTGCAAATAAACGTTGCCTAAATACAAGCACTCCCTGTCTTTTATATTTATATTTTCTTTATCCCTTTTTTTCTCAGATTCAAAATGGCTCGCTTTTCTCCCAGAGACAGCTCTCTGGTCTTCATGTCGGTTTATCCTTTTTAGCAACAAATGCTGTCTTCACAGGCGAAACCTAGGGCTCAAACCAAGAGTAGACGTTCAGAGATATAAATTCTTTGAACAATCAACTTAACAGGGTACACCTGAGCAGCAAGAAACACCTATTGGTTGCATGTTCCAATAGTTTTGATCGCCTTTTAAAAATATGGGTGGGCACATATTCATCTTTTGATCTCAGACCCAAATGTCTTTTATTTGACATTTATAGAAGTATTATGGCTCTGAAAATACAAACCAAATCACCCCAAAACCTGGAGTCTAACCCAGGGGACCCGCGGCACAAGGCGGAGGACACCCTGGGCGGTGTGCCAACTCATCGCAGGACACAATTTCACACACACTCACACACCCATTCACACACTACGGACAATTTGGAGAAGCCATACAACGCATGTCTTTGGACTGGGGAGGAAACCAGAGTACCCGGACGAAACCCCAGAAGAACGGGGAGAACATGCAAACCCAAGGCACACAGGACGGAGGTGGGAGTCAAACCCCCGACCCCGAAGGTGTGAGGCAAACGTGCTAAACTTGCTGTTTGAGATCCAGAGATCAGATGTGATTTGATGAGAGTGTGTGTGTATGAGAGAGAGAGATGTCGGAGGCTGTGGAGTGTGAAGCAGCTTTAACGTGCTGCAGGAGATCAGCTGTAAAAACGGCCGAGTCATACTCTCGGTCTCCATCACACACACATCCTGCAGTGCCATATATTTGCTTCTCCTGTGGGTAAATGTCTAAATATACACCATCATCAAAACTGTTGTACAGTTTACATTCTTAACACTTTCCTGATGATACTCTTGGCAGAGTCATGAGGAGCTTCACCCAGGAGGCTTTTCTTGAACTACCCCATAGCCTGAGCACACTGATGGCTGCTTCCCCCTTGCGTCTATATGACAACTACTAGTGTGGTGAAATAATTTAATTTAGACTAAAAACTGTGTGTTTTAAGTTAAAAGCTACTCGCGCTCACTCGCTTTCGGTGGAGGGCACGGTGGCGTAGCGGTTACCACGTCTGCGTCGGACCTCCAGGGACGGGGGTTCGAATGACGCCGCCGCTCTGTGTACGCAGAGCGTGCGTGTTCTCCCTGTGCTTTCTCCGGGTACTCCGGTTTCCTCCCCCAGTCCAAATAGTGTGTGAAACTGCACCCTGCAACACACTGTGCCGTGCATTCACTAACAGGAGTCTAAATGAGACGCCGATACGCACACTGTGTGCAATGTCAGGGAGAATCTACAGCTATATTTGTCTAAAATCAATAGGCTAAAGCAGCACAAGGAGCAAACCCGGTCAGAAAGTCGACGCTTTATCTTACATCTTAAAATTCCTGTCCTAATGAAGGACTGTCAACATCTGAACAAAGTAAGTAGCTGTTAGTGAAGTAGGACACAGGCCAAAAGGCCCACCCTCGCATTCCAGCAAGTCAGAACAACAACAAAAAACAAACATGCACAGTAACTTACGGCTCATGTGCTGCATCTCCATTTAGCCAAACAGCTCAGGTCACCCCTGGTCGCTCGATTAAACGCTGGAATTTGACGCCTTTGTTGTCTGAGTTGGAACACAGCCCCAGTGCATGTTAGATGCGGTCGCTGTCGGCCACAAACAATCGAAAGATGTTTCCTTTTTTCCGCACTAGGCTTGCCAGCAGGATATTTGAATGACATAACAGAGGCCATTCTCATGCCTCTGCGTCCGAGTTTACCACTTCCTCATCTTTGAGTAGGTCTCCATCGGAGCACGTTAGCAGGACCGCTACAGCGAAGCAGACGAGAGCACGGCGGATGTTTTCTTGCGAGGGAGCAGCCGTATTGTTATAGTCTGAGAAGGGCCTCAACGCTAAGAGATCTCATACGGAGATTTCAAACAATCCTGGAATGTGCAAAACAGATCCACTTGAAAAAAATAAATAAATAATAAAAAAAATGCAATTAATCTTCGATGTTATATGTGCCAGATCCAGGGCAGGAGGAAAAGGAAGTCTGGTTTAGTTTGGACTCCGTTTGTTTTGGTGCTACGCTGATAAATTATGGCTGGAGGAGCCAGGTTGACATCAGTACTGGACAATGTGACTGCAGCTGAAATTCTAAACACGCTTCTCATATTCATCTTTTGATCTCAAGCCCAAATGTACTGGCCTTTCCGTTCCAATAGTTTCGGAGGACACTGTACGGTTCAAGAACTTTAGTTAATGTTCATATCATATATCAGAATGGGGGGGAAACGTGACAGGGACCGGGGCAAGGTTATTAATAGTGATCCAGTGAGTATCCAGTGTTGAGGAGAGAGGTCAGAGGAGAATGTCCAGACTGGTTTGCGCTGACAGGAAGGCTATGGTAACTCAAAATAACCGCTCTGTACAACCCTGGTGAACAGAAAAGCATCTCATAACACGTCAGACCTTGAGGTGGATGGGCTTCCACAACAGCAGAAGACCACACCGGGTTCCACAGGGCACAGGCTCACAGCTTCTGCCATACAAATCCCAGTCTAAGAGCACTGCTGTTTTAGAAAATTAATCACCATCTTCTGACCAATCAGAATTGAGAACTCCTGTCCAGTACATATACATTTACAAATACATATACAAATATAGACCATGTAGTTGTATAGTGTTTCATCTATATATTCTCTACATAATGCACATACTTTACTCGTATATACTGCAGTAGATATGTTAAACCGTAGTACTTACACCGCTCATTTATTTAACGGAATATTGTAGTTGCAAGTAGCTTTGTAAGATTTCTTTCCTGGCCAATAAATCAGATTCTGATTGCGAGATATTACACAGTACTACTACAAACAAACATCTGCTTGAACGCAGCCCTAGCGAGGAACAGGGACCGTGCTGAACGTCCCATCGGGAACGGGGTAGTCTGCAGAGATCGTGTCAGAGTCCAGCACTGGTAGCGTGGATGATTAAGAGGCATGCGTGTCAGAGAGCAGATTGCTGGTCTTACTGAAAATGAGGTTTGAAGCTTGGGCCTCAGCCAATGAAAACAGCTCCTGCCCACTGATTATCTCCAAAGCCGTGCAGTAGCTCAGAGCACAACAGACGTATAAAAGCGAAAAAAAGAAAAGAAAGAAAAAAAAACCTCTGTACTGCAGGATTCTGGGACACGGCCGTACAAGATTAAATAAGGAAAGTGCGTTATCCACAAAACTAAGGGTTGCTGAGATCACGAGTGCGCAGCAGTTTCTCCTAGCCACAAGAGGATCTCAAACACTTGTACACAATGATAAAGCTTTTTCATAGGATAAAAAAAACGGGGTCTGGTCTTATAATCATGTTTACTTTTTCCGTTCAAGGCCAGGTAGATATGAGTGGCGAAGGGTAGCACGTCCATCAGTGTGCTAAGAGTCTGGCTAAATCACGTTATCAAATGTGACACTACAAAAGGAGCTAAAAAAAATACACTACACACTATACTGTGTCCACAGAGTACATTCAGCCATGCCGTTCCAATTACAAAGCAAGTCTTCTTTAGGAATTTAGGACGGTTCATTAAAGAATGATGTATTTTTTCAGTGTTGCAGGTGCATACCTGAAATGGCTCATTATATAAATTTGATCACCATTACTCATTCTTTTAATACAAGACTTTAAACTGTACTAGGACTCGCTTTTATTTTGGGGGTCGCTTAGTGGTTAGGTTGGGGGTTCGAATCCTGCCTCCGCCCTGTGCGTGTGGCATTTGCATGTTCTCCCCATGCTGTGGGGGTTGCCACCGGGTACTCCAGTTTCCTCCCGCAATCTAAAGACAGGCTGACTGGTATTTCCAAATCGTACCTAGTGTTTGTATTTATTTATTCTAGTTCATTTATACACGAAAGTCCTAATGAGATACTAGATCTCTTCTTCCAGGGAGTCCTGATCGAAACGGCAGCACCTATTGTTTCACATAGTGTAAAAGAAACAATTTCACACATTGAAACATATACAATACAACAAAGTAACACACAGAGACCATACCAGCGGTGCATGCGTGTGTGTGCGGTTGTGCCCCGTGACAGGTTGGCACCCCATCCAGGGTGTCTCTCGCCTTGTGCCCTGAATTCCCTGGGATGGGCTCCAGGCTCCCCACGACCGGTACGGAAAATGGATGGACGGACTACTAAATTAAGCATAACGGGTAACTGTTAGCCAATGGCGTTACGTGGCTAATGATTCACAGAGATTAGTTTCACATTTTGTGCCACTAGCTACCAGCCGTGACTGAATCATCATCACCAATATAGCCTATTACAGTATATACCACATTCTAGCACAGCACTGCTGGATTCTCTATTCCGATTGGTCTGAAGGTGTTGAACTGTTTGGCGGATTCTCCACATAAATAGATTATTTTTTAAAGACTGTAATGGTTGATATGGCGATGTGTTCTCTGAGGAGACATTCAGACGGTCACGGTCAGATGCAATGATAGAGAAAGAAGAGCACAACAACAAGCAAATGAAAAAAATGACTCGTTCTCGATTACTGGCAAATGTCTGTGATAAATGGAATAAAACACTTGGATTATGTACGGTAAATTTTTTTTAAACATAATCCAACTATTCAAGCACTTTTCCGTTCTACCCTTATGAATGCTTTTTTTAGGCTTGGATAGTTGGATTATGTTTAAAAAATTTTTTTTTACTGTACATAGCACTGAAATTGATAGCACATTCAAAGTGAATCTCCATAAAGCATTTTTTTCAATAGACTGTGTTAAACACTTAACGAAGACACATCGTTTTAAGTATGCAAGTATCTCGACAGTGAAAGTGAGGGTATTTCTTTCCCCGTACTCCTCAGCCGAGACACTCACACTGCCACGGTGATGTGATCGTTTGGAATAAGTGGAGCCGAGGCCATTCTTTTCTCCGAGTGGCTCCAGGCCAAGACTCGCCAGTGAGTGAGACTGAATGTGTAACAATAGGAATTAACCATAAAAGATCATCCTTCGGGAGCCACTGACTTCTGGTACTCTTTCCGTTCTCAGACCGAACTACTGTTGTACGATTTTACATGCTAGACTAGGGTTTGTTCCATTCTAACTGAATAATTGATATTGAGGGACTTGAGTTATGAAATCTGCAGTTTAAAAGAGGCCAGAGCTGGAGTTCGGGGCTGATGGGAGCATGGCTGGAGGTGGCAAGAGAGTTTCTGCTCTACTTTCTGTTTTTAGACAGCACTAAAAGCATAAGATAAGTGTAAGATAAGTCTGCTTTTAAAGTAAAAGAGCTCCTGAAATCCAATAAATCCTTTTCTTGCTTTAACCTAGTGTGTGAAGTGGGTCCTTAGTTAGTGGGTTGTATGACCTTGACCTCCAAAGTTGGAGGGATTCTTAAAAAATAACACATACTGAATAACTGCATTAATAAAAGCTGAAAAATGTCCTCAAAGACGTTGAAACCATCCGTCAGTCCATCCGTCCATCTTCCATACCACTTTTCCTACACAGGGTCACGGGGAGCCTGGAGCCTATGTACTGTACTGCCTATGTACCTGGTACTGTCGCTGTTCTGACACCAAAATTCCCCTTGGGGATCAATAAAGTACTTTCTAGCGCTATCTCTATCTCTATCGCTGTAATTCAGAGGAGTGTGTCAAGGCCTCAGAACGTGACTCACGTGATTTATGTGTGCTGGTGATGCGTACAAACAGAAAGACACACAAGATGCGTGTTCAGACATATTCGTGCGAAGATGCATGCACATGTGCTAACTTGGGGAAGTTTTTCAACATAACAAAATATCACTGGTGGAATGGAAAGTATTGAAGCCACTGAAAGGTAAAACCATACAGTAGACTTTTACAGCTCTTCGGTTTTTGCTGTTTAGTTTTTTTTTTTTTTAAAGATAATCCTAGATGATGATGGAATGAAACCACTTATTATACTACAGCTTTCGAAAAAATGCAATCTGCAATGCAGACATGGTGGGCAGAGTACAGCCCCTTTACTATTACGAGAAGTTTCAGATCGCGGATGTTTTAAGGGGAAAATGGACTTCAAGTAATATAAATATGAATCATTACTGATATGTGGACTGGGTTTACTCGTACGCTCTGGCGCCATCTTCCAATACCACGTCATACTGACGTAAGCCTAGTGTAGATTATATTATACTATATAAAATGTTATCATCAGTGGTGGTGTGGTGGTTAAGGCTCTGGGTTACTGATCAGAAGGTCGGGGGTTCAAGCCCCAGCGCTGCCAAGCTGCCCCTGTTGGGCCCTTGAGCGAGGCCCTTAACCCTCCCTGCTCCAGGGGGCGCTGTATCATGCGCTCCAACCCCAACTTCCTAACATGCTGGGGTATGTGAAGAAAAGAATTTCACTGTGCTGTAATGTATACGTGACCCGTAAAGACTCATTATCATTATCAGTCCATACAGGATTTTACGGAGGGTTTATTCCCCGCCCCTGTTATTTTTGTCACCAAAATTGCTCGATCTTGCTGCGACTTTTTTCAAAATTTCCTATGCAATTTGAAGAAAATTGTTTTTTTACCCCCCCATCAACAAACTCCGTAACAGCTATAAAACTACAGACCTAGCAGTATTCTTAACCCGACCTCACGAACACACATGCGTGTGTAATGTGCACCTCAGGCTTCACATACTGCAGTATGCAAAACATGGAAGCAATTCCTCAACAAGGTTCCAAATTTCTTGCAAATATATCCCAGATATTTTTTTCGCAACGCTACTGAATGCGGTTTAATTGTTGCACAACATCATGGCACCACAACAGGCTGTCTGCCACAACTCATCCGCATACAGAGCTGCCTTTGCAAAGTGTTGGCATGTGTCTGCGAGTCTCCTTACACAAGCGCGCTAATGTGACTGCCTGTAATCAGCATGATTATTATAAATCACTTATTCTATACCTAATTTGTTAATAAGAACAGACTCCCATTGCCTTTCCTTATTATTTATATTATTTCTTTTTCTTAAACACAAAAAAAAAAAAAACCCAAAACGAACACTGTTATTTGCCATGGAAACGGTGTACTGCTATGTGAGCCTACACGCCCATAATTCCAATAATCACAACAAAGAATCCCGCCTACTTTTTCTTTCTTTCTTTCTTTCTTTCTTTTTTTAAAACAACAAAGTTCAACGTTCTGACAAGACACTACAGCTACCTGCTTGACTGGTTTCCAATGTACTGTAGAGTATCCTCGCTAAAGATAATCTCACACACACACACACACACACACACACACACACACACACACACACAAAAGAAACACTCGTTTTAAACTCAAGACAGCAAATCTGAGTATGATTTACGAGCGTGAATATTAAAAGTGCCATGTTTACATAAATCACTCGTACTCACTTACCTATAGTATGTCTAGATGTGCTGGGAATAATTCCAGGAGGACCAGAAAAGCATTTTAAAACATCCATAAGAGAATTTGTCTAGATTTATAATCAACCACGAATCAAGAGCGGCTGATGAGAAATGCAGACACCGACGTGTGTGGTGAGAGAAGAGAGCGAGAGAGTAGGAGAGAGAGTAGGAGAGAGAGAGATGGGGGAGAGAGAGAGAGCTCCAGAAATAATACAACACAATGCTGTACTTAGATGTTATGGAGCAGAACATCTCATTTCACTTTCCGCTTTCCTGTGGCTAGGCTGGGACTTTCTTCTGAAACGCCACAGTTTCTCTTGGTGCCATCGAACAAAATCCTCTGATGAGGCTGAGGATGTTTCGAAAGCCGATGGGAAGAAGAAGCGGCGTTTATGTAATTGAGCTTTTATATAACGGTTTTCGGAGGGTTGTCATTTCCATGCTCTGCTCCGTCACTGTATATTGCTGGAGAACCACCCACAGCTGCACACACACACACACACACACACACACACACACACACCACGTTGTACTGCAGTGAGGTATGATGTGATGGGACCACAATGCGGTTCTTAGACAGCGTCATCACTCTTCTTCAGGTTTGACACATCCGAACTTATTTTTCTTGTGATCTCAAGATAACAAACGTTGTTCTCCTGAGACCACATCGCAGTGGCATACGTGCAGTACATCATTTTGGCCAGTGGCACACAAGTCATACGGTCAATAAAGATTGGTGAGTCTGTTCCAGAAGCCATGACACTACAGATGAGCTTCTACGTTTTGGGATCATGAGCAGATCCTTTCTTTCTCCACACGATGGTGTTTCCTTCACTTTAGTAGAGGTCAATATTGGTTTCAGAACTTTTGTGGCTCATCTCTGTATATCATCTTTTCAAAAACCAATCTGGCCTTCTGGCTTTTCTTCGAACGGTGGATTGTGATGCCTTCGCCCCTGCCCTGTGGAGGATGTTGGCGATGTCACTGACGTTTGGTTTTGGCTTTTTCTTCACAGCGCTCATAAAGTTTCCATCATCACCTGTTGTTGTTGTTCTCCTTGACTGACCCATTCGCTGTCTGTTGCTCAGTACACCAGCGGTTTCCTTCTTTTTCAGGTCGTCGTATTGGCTACGCCCAATGTTTGTGCAACGCCTCTGACTGATTTTCCTTCTTTTCACAGCTTCAAAACGGCTTGCTGTTCTCCCATAGACGGCTCTCTGGTCTTAATTTTGGTTTATCCTTTTTAACAACAAATGCAGTCTTCACGGGTGAAACTGAAGGCTTAAAACCAAGAGAAGATGTTCAGAGCTATTTATTGCTTAAACAATCAACCTAACAGGACACACCTGGGAAACAAGAAACACCTGTCAGTCATATGTTCCGATATTTTTGCATGACTACAAACTGGGTGGTCTGATACAAAAGTCTCTTCTCATACTCATCTTTTGATCTCAAGCCCATATGTCTTCGATCTACATCCAAATGACGCGGTCTTGCCTTTCGAATAGCTTCAGGGGGGACTGTAAATTGATATTATGCCGATTCCGCAGTAATTCCGTCATATTTCCGAGTATCATGATCACCATTTGTCTTGTAAGCCACAAACCATTTAGGCAGCATCTCTCAAACATCAATCGATAACCATGGAGACGTCCCGGACCATCACCTGGCTACCAATTTGCCAATCACGCGTTCAGGATCACTGTAGTGTCCATGGTGGTATAGTTGCAGGTTTCTGAGTGGCCTTTTCAAGTGACAGACAGTAATCTGAAAATTGTTTAGCATTGACAAACATAAAGCTTGATAGAGTGATGTATTTTATTGATCCCAAAGGGGACATTTGGGGATAAATATAGTCCACAGTCACCCGATCTCAGGATCGAACCCAGACCCTTGGAGTTGTAGGATGCTTATGCTTCCACTTCACCAGCTATTTCCTCTTAGGTCAGTCCCTGATTAAAGTAAAAATGGATGATGCACATCACGTATGGCTAATCAAGCATTTCGGAGCCATGAGTCGCACATCACTAAAAAATCCTACTCAGCTAGTTAAGCGTCAGATGAGCAGCACAAGGCAGAGGTGGATCCAGACTTGTTTTTGGATGCTACTGAGGCTGGAGTTGAACATGGTGGGAAAACATCGCATCCGTCACCCATCATTTCAAGAATTGGTGTGGTACGACATCTGACATCTTCCCTGCTGCACGAATAAAGACAGCCTAAATAACCGTGTCCTGAAACAGCTCTTGCTTTAACTATGAAAAAAGACGGCTGGTCGACTACTTTTCGAATGACTGGTCGACTAGTAAAAATAGTAGTGTTTGTGCAACCCATAAAACTTGCACATGCAAAGCCACACACTCACTGACCTTAACCAAACAAAGAAGCCTAAGAATAACTGGCGCACGTCACATGACATCATCTGAATGGCAACACACCCCTTACAGAGAAAATCCTCCATGCACCACCACCACCATGATGTTCTCGGTGACTGCTCATACATTACATAAACCCACACTCACAGCTTACTCAGTCTCATCGCAATTCAAAGACCTGCAGTCCAAATAAAACAGGACTACAACACAAGGCAGCTCAGAGAGACTCAATTTGTGTTAGGTAGATCCCAAGCTGCTACACTGAGATACCACTGAAAACCTTTCCTAAATTTATTCCCCAATTGGGTCCATTACCACCCACCGGCCAGCTCTTCCTTCGCATATCGGAAGAGTGACAGAGAACACATGCTTCCTCTGAGAAGTAAGCTTCTGCATCTTCTTCATGGTGCTCATGCTAGGCCGCAGGGCAGCGCAACACGCTCGAAGGAAAACGCTATCCGCCATATTCCACACAGAATTCTACAATGTCGTTCTGTAGAATCTTCAGGGATTTGAACTCGTGTTCTCCCAGCGATAGCGTGAACGCTTTTCTGTTGCACCACTCAGGAGCCTTCCATACCTCCATACCTAGCTTATCCTAGACGGCGTCGCAGGGTTGAAACTTGGGGCACAAGGCGCGGGGTGCCAGCCCATCAGGGCACAAGGCACGGGGTGCCAGCCCATCAGGGCACAATCGCTCACACGTTATGGACAATTTCGAGATGCCAATCAGAATACAATGCATGTCTTTGGATTGGGGGAGGAAACTGGACCTCAACCCCTCTGAACATCTCTGGGTTGAACTGGAATGCTGCCTGCACCCCGGGCATTCTTGACCAACATCAGTGTCTGATCTCACTAATACATTTTTGGCTGAATGGACAAATCCCCACAGCTCCAAAATCTAGTTGAAAGCCTTCCCAGAAGAAGACGTGCCGGTTATTATAATATAGCATTAAATCTAGGATTCAACAAGCGTGTATGGAAAAAGCTGGTGAGATAAAATGGATAATGGAAGAGTATGTGTTCCTCGGGGGTTTAAAAAAAAAAACAACCCAGAAATGATTTCAGATTGAACTGTCATTTAGCCTTCCAGGCTTTAGATGAAACCTACAATCATGGTGAACCAAAAACTCCTACACAGATTTGGAAAGGACACTTCATTTCAGTAGAAAAGCCTGCTCTTGTTGAGACGTGTGAACATGTCCACAGCGGCAGCACAGTCTTTCGTCCTACTACCACACAGCTCGTGGCGAGTGAAGGATTGTGGAGGAGGGAGATGACTGAGAGCAGACTTGTAAGCAGCTTCAAACGTGTACCGAGTGCGCCAGTGTTCCTCAGCCCATTAAAAAATTACTTTCTTTTTTTATTTTTTCGAATTTTAGAGACTGCTATACAGTATTGGACAGCAGTAATTCTACCATTGCTTTTCCAAGGAAGCTTCGCACTGAGGTTGGGTTCTAGCAGGTCTAGACCTCATACTGGGTGCTCCATATATACACCCTTCCGTCCACACACTCAAGTATAAACCTCAATAGAGGTTTGATAATGAGATGAGGTTGTTCAACCTCGCTCTAAACCAGACTTGTTTAGAGCCTGTGTTACTGGCAACAACAGCCAGATCTTCAAAAATCAATAAAGTTGACAGAAATACTCTCTCTATAATGCAATTTATCTGAATAAGTGTTAAAAGCGCTAGAGGCAAATGTAAGGGGCAGATGGTATTATCTAAGCAACTACAGAAGGACATCTGGCTCACAGAATCTCAAGTTCAGTGACAGCCACTGACTCATGACACAATCCCAGTGACTTAACACCCCAGATGCATAATTACAAAATGGTGTGTGTGTGTGTGTGTGTGTGTGTGTGTGAGCTATTATCCCATCTGTCCAGAGGCCAATCACTGATGAAACCCTGCACATCATGTTCATCTGTTAAACAACAGAATAAAGCCAACACCGCCAGAGTGGAGTCCTGAACCATTTCATCCAACAAAACAATAAATTAGCGCACAGCCGTTAATGATGGTTCACTGCAAACGGCTATCGTATTTCGTCTGAAGTGGTCGTCATTTCCAAAAGGTATTCGCAATCGATAACTCTCACAACACTACGATTTCAGTTGAGAATGCTTAAACGATAATGAGTAGGTCCTCCTATGAAATCATCCCCTCGGAGGCGAGGCACACCCGTAGGGTCTTCGATGATTTCAGGAAAGATTTCTGGAAACTGAATCTGATCAGAAGTTTTAGCATTTATTTCTCAGAATCCCTGCACGAGAAAGGCTTAAGCGCAGCGCCAAAGTGTTTTTACGGAGCACCTTAAGCCGAATGAACGTAAAAAAATTAAATAAATAAACATGTTCTATACGCTGATAAAAAAATAAATAAATAAATGGAGATGTGGCTTGATGTCAAACAGAAAGGTAAGATGGCGACAGGAATGACCTGCCAATCAACAGTGCTTGGAAGAACGTTCGGATGATTGGTGTGTGACAGATGCTCATCGCCAAGCTAATTAAACGGATGATTGGATATTTCTCTGTACCGTCAACTCGGAACGGTAGCGATGGTAATAATCCGTCTTAATTTCTTAACAGTATTAAGATTTTGCAAGGGGTCTGCAAACTGTACATGCGTAGAAGACGGTAGGTCTGGTAATATAATCTGATCGGAGTAAACGCCTCTGGATATCGTGGCAGCGTAAGATCATGAGATGAATCAATTGTTATCTCGCACGAGTTTAATCTGGGGTTCAAGCAAGGCAATTTGGGGAATTAAGAGGAGATCTGAGAGTGAGTATAGTGTACAGAGAGGAGGGGAAAAAAAAGGCTGTACAAACTGAAGGCACTGACGCCATTAAGTGGATAAGATTATCTCTATCCCCAACAACATATTAATCAAAAGTCCAAAGTAAAGCCTGGGAGCCAAAACATCCATTTGGAGTCATAACACCTAAAAGTAGTCTGAGTGCTCGAGGAGAATGGCTTTGGTTTCCAGTGTCCTTCTGTCCACCTGTCCTTCTCTGAGACAAACACTTTGCCATTTTACGACAATGTGACCTCTAGAAACAAGGCACCCAATGTTTGCCTGTTTATTTGGGGATGGTTAGCTCATTTCCATTAATACTCCACTTCCAGGTTATTATGAACACAGCACAAACAGTGCTTGCACACACACACACACACACACACACACACACGAAGCCTGCGAGCTGTTATGATTGCACCCCTTGTGTCAAGAATAGGGCTTTGAGAGCAGGAAAGGGAGAAGCATGACCTAGAAGAAAAGAATGAAAGCTCACTTTCATATGGAGGAAAAGAGAAAAGAATAAAAGAGAGAGAGAGAGAGAGAGAGAGTGAGAGAGAGAGTGAGAATGATACAATGGTAAAGATTAATGAAGAGGATCAGCATCTAATTCATGAGGTTTGAATAAATTGTGTAAGTAGCAATGCAGTGTCAAATCAAAGGGGGTCTGTTGCACATTCACACACACACACACACACACACACACTCCTGGTGCGTATAAATATGAGCAAAAGTATCATTAATATGCAAATATGACATCCCCCTTGTCTCCTTCTCCAGCACCCCACATCACGCTGAAACCCCCTGTAGCCCTGATCGAAAGCGTTAAACTGGTTTCGAAGCAAGGTCGTGAACTCTGGACTATGTGGGAGTGTGTGGAGTGACTGAAAATAATTCCCTCCACTGATCCACACTCATATTTCATACCCCACACTGCGAGCTCTCATTCAGGAGCATTATGAGACCACGGAGTCCCGTTCTACTGAGGAAACAATACAGGCTTACTTTGAAAAAGGCATCTCGTAAAGATACAGTGACTCTCGCATGTGAAAGACCTGCTCGGGGTTTCATAAGGTCTCTGAACAGACCTCTCCAGTCAGACGCACAGGTTACATAATCCATCCTGTAACCGATTACATCCATCAGCTACAGTGCCCAGCTTGGTTTCTGGGTCAATGAAATGTGCATGATTTTAATGGAGATCTTTGACGTAGCTCTTTGAGATGTTTTCACTAACTGCCTAATCATCGTTACACCTTCCTGAACGCAGACCATTTATCCACTGAGGAAACCTAAAGAGGAACGCCAGCAAGGAACTCTGTAACTTTTAGTGGTTTTCCCCACCCATGTTTTGATTACGTCTCCCGAGCTTTGATCGGCTAGCATGTCCAAAGAGATTTCTCACAACAGGGGTTGGGGGAAACAAATAACATGCCTCCAGTGCTTCGTAAATTCCATTGTTTTGCTTTGCATTGTGATGTGAACAACTTCATGGGCGTCTAATGGAAAACTGCGGTCCAGAAGAAAAGAAAAACAGGACGATTAGTCTTAATTTTATAGCAAATATCGGAGCGTTGCTGACGCCTTGACATAGTAGGCTCTAACATTTGCCTACCCATAAGCCCCCACAACTGTCCATTATGATGGGCTATCCAAAATGTCTTTGCTTTAATAAGTTGTTTGTTGATATAAAAAAAATATATATATATTTATGGGTTGTCCATACTAGAAGGTGTTCACCAGCACATTATTGTTTTGTTTGTTTACACCTACCATCCAGCAGGAGGCTGGTAGGTTTTGTTACCCACACCAGTTTTCTCTATTTTAGCCAGGTCTGTGTCAAACCACCAAGTCTGTGCTGTGTTGTATGTGTGTGTGTGTGTGTATACCAATGAAAGAGCAAGTGCACTCTTCTTACGATGCTTTCTGGTCAAGCTTCTTTCTCACCAATGGTGTGAGAAGTGGGACCGGTCGCGAGGAGAACAACGCCCGAGACGGATCACCAGACGGTGGTAAACAACAGAGAGAAGAGAAAGCGAAGTCGGAGGAAAGCAGAGGATTGCGGCAAGGCCCCGTGGGATCCGTGTGTCGAGAGTTATGCATGCCCAACCATCAATCGTCCCAGCCACAATGGCGTCTGCCCGCAGAAGAGGCTCCCTGGCAATGAGAAGCCTCCTGCAACATGACGGTTGCAAAGAAGACAAGCGACAAGCGATCTGAGTGGTCAACAGGAAGCCACACTCAGAGCTGCCCGGAGAGAGCTCACAAAGAGCGAGCCATAATAGGAGTAGATCCTGGGAACACCACGATGCCCGATTGAACGCAGCTGCTAGGTTCTATGGGTGGTTGGCAAAGGCGACGGTGATGCAGCTAAGTCTGGCGTTAGCAGGGACTGCTTCACATCTCCGGAGCAGCACACGGGCAGCTGATCAAACTCAAAACAGCCCTACAGAGGTGCTATTGCCAAGTTCCAACCCCCATGGCCCAGCAATGCTATTGCCAAGATCGCACAGAGGAAAAAGAGGAAAGGCTACCTTAGTGAGACAGGTGTACCTCAGATTTCCTGAAGAGGTACAGCACAACCTAGCCTAACAAACATCAAAACAACTTCAATTTTGAAAGTTTGCCTGACAAAGAACGTCTCCAGTACTTTAAGAAGCCTCAGTCGGTCGTTATTCGGACTTCGGCACTGTGTGGCAACAGACACCAAAGGCAAAGCGTACAAACTAGGCTTAATCTTGTATTCTATTTCCTGTTAATCCAATCCAATTACAGGCTGAGTGCACACGAACTGCCGGACTGCACAGTCCTTTTCATAGAGCTCAACTTTTCATGGAACACTGAGACTGGAAGTGGAATTGCCTTGCTTCCACAGGCACCGTCCCAAAAACCTCGGGGTTGTTCACACACACACACACACACACACACACAGCCTGAAACAAACCAAAGTGTAAGGCTAGACAAAGCCACTGACGCAAAACAGACACGGCAGCAGTGAGAAAGAGAGAAAGAGCCAAGGAAAGAGACCTTTTCATTTGCATGCTAATGGACATAATATATGTGGCAGAATACAAGATCATCAGATGAAAGAAGACTTTAAAGAGATCACTAGAGGCGCATCGGATTTTCTTCCTCCTGCATCTGGCGCCCATCCCGTTCCATTGAAGATCCATGGGAAATGATTTTGTTTGTTGGAGTCTGGACTGTCACAAGAGTCATCAACAAAAGACAGATGTCCAGAACCAAATATGAAGAACAAACAGTGGGACACATGCAAAGATCCAAACTTAGAACGCATCTCTGGGGTTTATCCAAGGTTCATCTCTACAAGCGGATCAAGGCCATCAATCTGGGTTGAACACTTTTATAGCAGAACATGGAACATGGTTCTAATAATAGTTGCGGACTTTTAATAAATTTCTTTACCCTGATCCTAAAAAACAAACAAACAAAAAAAAAACAACATCATTATGGAAACATTTTGCAGAAATAATATAATACAGCACTTAAGCTGAATCAGAAGGCTGAATTGCATCTTTACGTCACTTATACACACATCACAGCGGGGTGAGTTCTCAAATCAGAAGGAGTGCATTCATTTTATATTCCGATATAACGAGAAGTTGCCGGACGCTCCATATAGCGCATATACAAGCCGTATAATTTTTTACTCGTGTCGTTAATTAGCGAATAAAAATGTATAGACATCGATACGGTGAAGCTTTCATCGAGGAGCCATGAATTAACATTGCTGGAAAAGTCAGCGGTTACAGGGCTTTATAACCTTCAGTAAGATTTCCAACACGGGAGAGTCTTCAGGAAAGGGATGCCATGTGGACATAAGTAAACACCCCCAGTTATTCAGAAGATCGTAGAACCACCTTTGAGTTTATGAATCCACGAAGGAGGAGTTTTTACCCACCGTATTAAGCATCTAAATGGGACTGAGGTCAGAACTTTGCTTTGGCCGTCTCAAAAACCTGATCTTCTCTTTTTTTTTTTTCACGTTTTTTTCTTGCTGGTGTGCCTGGGCTCATTGCCTGCTCATGACCCAGTTCCAGCCAGAATGCACTGATATAAAGAGTTCATGGTCAACTCCATGACTGCATTGTGCTTGAAAAGCTGAATAAAATATCTGTGGCATGAACGTATCGGAACCTGCCGTAGGAAAGCGACGTGGCGAAGACGACTCGACTGGACTCCTCCTCATTTCGTGAGTGGTGATGGAGATGTGTCACTCTGTGATGAAGAAGGCAAAGGAGAAGTGGCCAGAGCATCGTCTGGACGTCTGACAGACTTTGCACACACATATTATAAGAGAGACGGCTGAGGGAATAGGACGCTGTACGAGAAATTACCACGTACCTGCCAAACAGCTGAGCTTTTCATTTATACAGTAGTGTGTGTGTGTGTGTGTGTGTTTGTGTAAGAGAGAAAGAAATAAAGAAAGAAAGAGAAGGTAGAGAAAGTGTACAGACACCTGAATTGAGTTCAGATAGCGAGACCGAGTGTTAGTGTTTTATAATTAGTGTGTTAACGATCTGTGCGTGTGTGTGTGTGTGTGTGCAAGTTTTTCTGTGTCTGTCTGCCCATCTGTCCGTCTGTCTTGGTAAATACCATCTGGGTAGAAACAGTATAGGCCTACTGGGTGCTTGTGTGTGTGTGTGTGTGTGTGTGTGTGTGTGTGTGTGTGAGTGAGAGAGAAAGTATCTGTGCCTCTTTCTGAATAGCTCCATTCATGGTGCTGAACACCATTGTTCCTGATAAGGGCTCAGCATAGAACAATCCTGAATCTCAAATCTGTACGTGTATTTGTGTGTGTGTGTGTGTGTGTGTGTGCAGGAATTGATGGGTGGGGGACGGAAAAGTCAGGATCGGTAATCTGACGACAGCCAAGACCTGGTTTTACCGAACTGAACATAAAACCATGAGAACATTCCTCCAACCAAACACGGCTAATCACGTACACACAGTCATGAGTTTTAAGATATTTTACAGAGTACGCTTCACGAAGAGCTTTTTAGAAAACGTAAAGGACATGGATACAACCATATTCGTTATAATGGTGTTTAGCTTGACCAGGCTCAAACACCCGACCGGCTGATTATGTCTTAACGTCAGTGCCAGTAACAAGCCAATATAACAAACTAGTGTGAGTCAATAGAACACTCCTTTAACTGGAGCTCAGACTACCATAGTACACGGTGTTTCCCACGGGTCTGGAGAAAACCTAGGGGCAGGGGCAGGTGTACTGGGGGCAGAAAACACTTTACCAGGTCCATCTTTCTTTTTTTCCCTCTTGTTCTGCTTTCTGTTTACTTTTCATCTGCTTTATTCTCTCTCTCTCTCCTTACAATTTGCCCCTGTCCTGACCCCAACATTCATTCGGTTTTTTTTGGGGGGGGGGGTTTTCAGTCCTCGGTCATCAGTGAGCGCTTTATCCTGCTCAGGGTTGCACTGGATCTGGAACTGATCTTGGCTGGGAGGCAGGAATGCACCCTGGATGGGACACCAGTCCATTTCAGAGTACCATGCGCACAAAGTGACGCACTCATTCACATCCGGGGATCATTTAGCGCTGTCGATACACCTACTGGAATGCTTTTAGATGGTAGGAGGAGCCCAAACAAACAAACAAACATCCTGAGAGGATAACCTCTGTGTAGTCAACCTCACGCCTACTGGTGACGTGATCCCTGCTCTAGAAGATACAGCACATACTGCTCTGGTTTGAATTTAGGGCCTCTCTCTTAGCTGTGTGTCAGACTCTTCTCATTTTCCAGTCAAATACTGAGCTACGAGGGGGTAAAAAAGGGTGGATTAGGTAGTTAAGAGCATGAGAAACAGTGGGAAAATATGCAAGTGAGCCTGTTGATATGTAAGTGTGGAGTGTGTGTATGGTGTGTGTGTGTGTGTGTGTGTGTGTGTGTGTGGGGCAGGCATGTAGACACCAGTATCCACTGATTAGCAAAAAGAGTCCAGCTCCCAAGAGCCCATCGCTGACCCCAAACACACTTTCAGAGATGGAAAACGTCCTACTTCTGCTCATCGTGACCCACTTACAGAATTAGCAAGGGACGGTGGAGTCTGTAACGTAAGGCTGAGCGAGAGTACTGAGCTAAATCCACCAACAGACCAAAGAAGGTGGATAGCATCAAAGCTAATGGCTATCACTCGCACTACTAATGAATCCTTTGCACAAGCAGCATCATATACAGTATACGTTCCGTGTGTACAGTTTCCCTACTCAAAATTTTATTAAATCCCTGTTTCATTCGTAACCCATTACCGTATTTATAAACACACCTCCTATGACTCAAACGTTTTCGCAACATCTTTTTTTTTTTCCTCGACAGAAAACCCTATTACATTAAGGAATGCCTTAGACAGATAAACAAGACTGTTGCTGCTGAGCTGCACTCGAACCCAGACTAGCTATCTCGGAGTAGACATGGGAATTCAGCCAGCTAGCATGACTGTGCATTTTCAAACAGGGAAATTGCTAACTCTACTGACAACGTGTAACATTGACCCTGGTTTTGTTTTTTGTTTTTTTATGATAATGACAACCTCTGATAAATAATTACGAGCTGTTTCTGACAGTGTAACGGGACAATTCCAGTACAATTCCAGGCCTCAATACAGATAACGTTCTGTAAATCTGACAGTATTAACCGTTACGCCGGGGCTGGAATCCACGGTTTCTGAGCCCTGATCTGCTCATAGACAGTCTCCCATAAAACACACCGCAGGATAGCGAGGAATGAAACCCCAGGTAGAAGACATCATCTGGGCATGTTTTAATTTGGCAGATCCTAGACCTAGAGAGTCTTTGGTGCAGCGTACCGTGTCGGCGTCAAATGCTTTTTTAACACTGGCAGGGGTCAAACAATCTATTAAAGTGAGACCAGTTCACCCGCAGGTGTATTATAACGTAGGCTATCATTGCGTTGTCAGACATAAATACCTACTGGGTTATTCTAAACTCTTATTTTGACAAAAAAAAAAAATTTAAAAATCATCAATATGTCCTCGGTTCTAAGACAGGTATTTAGACAGACACGTCCACGAGGTTGCGTACACGAGAGGTAATCCAAAAGAGCTGTAAGAGTTTCCATTGAAACCGCAAGAGCTGTCCAAATTCGAAATACAGGGTCGTACTTGATTTATGATTTATGGCACATTCCTGGATGGACTATTAAATTTTGTGTGTATATATATATATATATATATATATATATATATATATATATATATATATATATATACAAGGAAATGCATGATTCAGTCTTTTACATGTTTCAATTATTAGAAAAAACTCCCATTCAATCCTGTACTTTTCATTTAGATCTAACAGACTTAACTTTAGGCAAACACAAATATATACAGATGTGCAGTATTGTTTTACTCCGAGAGCAGAAATTCATTAGCTATCCCTCTGGGCAAATAAAAATTCCAGTGTTTAAGCTGTAAAAAAAAAAATAGCAGCTATCATCATGTACGGTTAAGTAGTTGCTCTTTAAGTGCATTAATACAGACGAAGGGAAGCGATTGAGTATAATGAAGCACATCTTGTTTGTGCCTTCGACAAAATAATGATTGGCTTGTGATTATTATTCAAGCCTGGTTAGCTACTTTACTTTTCTCTAGATATGTTTATCTGAAGGGGGCGGCACACAGTAGCTTAGTGGTTAGCACATTTGCCTTCATGGCTGGGGTTGGGGTCAAATCCCGTCTCGGAGTTTGTATGTTCTCCCCGAGCTTCGAGGGTTTCCTCGCCCAGTACAACCTGACTGGTATTTCCAAATTGTCTGCAGTGTGTGATTGTGCCCTGTGATGGGTTGGCACCCTGTCCAGGGTATCCCCCACCTAGTGCCCCAAGTCCTCTGGGATAGGTTCCAGGCTTCCCCATGAACCTGTGTAGGATAAGCGGTATGAAATATGGATGGATGGATGGATGGTGGATGTTTATCTGCAAAAATGACTGCATGTTGTGCTAGCAGGAGAGTTAGACGGTGGTTTTGTGTTGGATTTTATTGTGCTCAGTTTCTTCAGTATGCATGCTAATTCATCTGCCTGGTAAAACAAGATACCATGTCAGCCATATAACCTAACAGCTCTGAAACCTGCTTGCCTGAGGCACCCGAGCTACTGATTTATCCCTAAAGGAAAATTAGTGCAGGTAATGTGGTGTAGAGACAAGAGGAGATCGTTCCGGTCTTGATTTCCAGAACAAGCTGCGGGGAGGCCTCTATACCCACCACTGAAACTCTCACCACCTTCTCACGCACTTACAAACTCCCAATCCCACACCATCACCACCTCACAACCTCCAATCACTGAGCTAATCAGTTGTTAATCTCTGGCCGGAGCCTGATTAGGCAAATCTTCAGTTATGCCATGCAAGAGCTCTTTATTTCAAATGTCAAAAGAACATGGTCAGACCTCCATGTTTTGTTTTTTTGTAGATTGTTTGTCAGTGAAATGACTGCAAATGATTTTTTTTTAAAATCTTAAACAGGTTTAAACTGTGGTTCTGATTGCCGTTGCTACGTGCAGAGAGATCCACTCAAGCTTACATGAAGTAGTGAGCTCGCACGAACATCACTTGCCAATTAAAAGTATTCCTAATAATCAAAACACTCCCCAAGCACCGTGCACTGAGCCGTGGTGCAATGGGAGCAAACAAGCAGATGTAAATCCTAAACAAAATCTGGCTACCGCATTGCCTTACAAGCTCCAGTCCCACTGGGATACACTTGCATTACGTGAAGTCAGATGTATTCTGCACGTGGAAACGTTGCTCAGTCTTTTCACGACCTACAGGAAACAATTCTGCGTTAAACAACGATATAGAGATGAGCAGCGACTTGATCCTGCAATTGGTACTTTCAGTCTTACGCTGTTTGAGGCGAGGTAGCAACTTGGAATTCCCAAGCTACAACCAGTAAAAGCCACAGAGAACGCTCCATCAACTTGAACTTCCGAGCTTTAATTAGAGTCTTTGGACTGGGGGAGGAAACCGGAGTACCCGGAAGAAACCCCCAAAGCAGGCTGAGATCAAGCATACTCGGCACGCACAGGGTGGAGGTGGGATACGAGCCCCCAACCCCGGAGATGCGAGGCAAACATGCTGACCAACTAATCCACCGTGTCCATTCCTCATTCGTACGTGGACTATTGTGCCAAATTCTCCACATGAACAGATTTAAAAGTGTGTAATTGTTGTTATGGACGGAGTTTTCTTGGAAGGAGTCTCCAGTGTCAGTGCTTTGTAACAGTCGGAGGTAAAGCTGTAACTTTCAGACACAAGAACATGATCAGGAAGGAGCGCTTTGCTGTTTATCTGTAACACAACAGGCTGCTTTTTTTCTCGAGAGAGAGAGAGAGAGAGAGAGAGAGAGAGAGAGAGAGAGAGAGAGAGAAAGAGAGAAATAGGGGAGGTAAGGTAAGGGAACAAATATTTTTAGCAGTTACAGCATGATTACAGAAAGGAACTTGTTTCACGGACGTTCCGCAACATTAAATGTTACTACAACTGGATTAAAAAAAAAAAAAAGGTAGTGTGTTGTTTGTTTAATAAATAAAACATTCTTCCATACTTAAAACACAGTAGAAGAAGTTCTTTTATGTGCCTGTATTCCAAATACAAGCTTCGTTTTGCTCCTGAAAGGATTTCTTAATTGCGTAATAGTTCTGCCCAGGGCCATGTGACATGCGCTGGCATCGAAAACAGATCCTGTGAACGTTTCTGAAGGTTTTAAGTAAGAGAAGGTCTGTTTAATCTGCCGATGGGGAAAGCTACAATTCCCCTCGTAAACGTGGAACTTCTGCGGAAGCAAGTCGTGATCACAGGCTAGAGTTTCTGTTTACACGCGTCTGCACGATCGCAGAGACAGTAGACCAAAAAAAAAGAGGCGTACTCCTCCCAACGGTGTAAAAACCATCCAAAACCACCACAGCCAGACACAATGAACACAGAAGGCACTGGCTTTGTAACGATAAGCCACCAACGCAAAAACTTTAAACCTGGTGTCAAAATGAGGCCTCGGTAAACAGTGGGCACGTGGAAACGTGCGTCATTGCTAGAACACAAACGCGGATGCATAACCGATTGAGAATGAATGAGCAGAGTTAAAAGATGACATGGTATGAGTAATATCAAGAGAGTGAAATTATAGTCATTATAGTCAGCACTAGGCAGACGAGGTTGGGCCTTCGGGACGTTTGTTGAGTTCCCTAGCCTTTCGACCACTATTCAGAATAATGAGGTCACCTCAAATACCGGATCTCTCAACTTGCAGGGTAATTAAACTTCTTATGGCTAACTAGGCCTGTCTTCTGCAAAAATAGCCATGTGACAAAGTACCTCACAGTCCAGAGGTTATTGGTGTAAGACACTTGCACATGCTGAGCGGGTCACGCTGGTACACCATCTTAGCCAGCTGGTATCTACTGGTAAAAAAATGAAAGTTACACTAAGTTACAATAAAGTACTGTAAGTGGAAACCTGACCATCACATCCATGTGATTTTTGAACATGCCACTCCAGATTTAGTCCCGGTCCCTTTTTTGCTCTTATAGTAACTTCCACTCGTCTGGGAAGGCTTTACACTAAATTTGGGACGTGGCAGCATTAGTGCATTAGTGAGGTCAGGAGAGGAGGTCTGGGGTGCAGTCAGCGTCCCGGTTTATCCTAAAGATGTTGAGGTCAGGGTTCTGTGCAGGCCACTCGAGTTCTTCGACACCAACCTTGGCAAACCGTGTCTTCATGGAGCTCGCTTTGTGCACAGAAGCCCTGTTGTGCTGGAACAGGTTTGGGCCTCTTAGTTCCAGTGACGGGGAAATGTTAACCCTACATTCATTCTAGTCGTCGTGTGCTTACAGTTTTGAGCCGACAGTTTGTGGAAGAACCACATACAGTATAGGTGTGCTGGTCAGGTGTGCACATACTTTTTAGCAACACAAGTAACACAACAGCAAGGCGATTAGAAAATCTTGATCATTCACTCTCCACATTATTCATGTGACAAGAAAGCTGGAGAATAACTTATCAGCTAGAAACGATGATCTACCAGCTTGATCAGCTCAGTCTCTGTTTTGGAAGCTGGAGGTACTTCATTTTACCTTAAACACCACTTCAGTACCATTTTTTCTGAGAAAGAAAATTCAACACGAAAGCCTCAAGTGACTCCATCTTTCATTCCAGGCACAATTTACGATGCTCTGGTGTCTATTTTTCAACAGATGACTAGTAAATCTCGCTATAACTCCCTTAAGTGTCATTTGGGTGTAATTATATACCCAGCATTAACTCAGCGCCTAGTCTGTAAACAAACCCTATGCGCACAACGCGCACACGCGCACAACGCGCACACGCGCACAACGCGCACACGCGCACAACGCGCACACGCGCACAACGCGCACACGCGCACAACGCGCACAACGCGCACACGCATACGCACGCGCACACGCATACGCACACGCACACACGCATACGCACACACGCACACAGGTTAAATGAAAACAGCATGACTGCGATTACCTGCAACACCGCAGCCTTCGCTGACGTCGCAATGTGAACAGCACTCACCTTTATCCATTTCCGGGCCTCGCGCACGGCCGGTTCGGGGGCGGCTTCGCTGTGCGGATGTTGCGGATGGAGCTGTCGTCTAGCATCCGAACCAGGGCTGGCCATTTAGTGTGCAAGTGAGCGTTCAACTCAGGCGTGGATAAGAAACGGAACCGCTGTGTCACAGCTGGCCACTGCTACATGGAATAAAAGTTTTGTTTGTTTTTTTTTCTTTCCCCCTCGTGAGGTGACGCCCCCCTACCGTTCCTGCGCTCGTGCCGCAGACCTGCACTGCACTTGCAGATGAGCTTTCTCAGCAAGCCCCGCCCACCTGCCGCACTACTGGCTCAATCTGACACAGAGGAGCGCGTCAGACAGCCAATCACAGGCGCGCTAGTGGTCGAAGCCCCGCCCTGCTCCACACACCCACTGGATGAGTTCGGAAAGCGGTTTTGCAGAGGGAGTGCTGCTATAACATTTATATTTTTTAAAGAGTTGGGTCAGTCATAGTGTATAAAAAAATCTCCAGCTCACTTCTTATGAATACAGACTTTGAAATTATGGATAATAAAATAACCACACAGTATTATTCCTGTATGTGGAGGGGGGGGGGGGGGCAAAAAAAATTATTATTATTATTATTACTATTATTATCTCTTGCCCCTCCACCCCTTTGCAACCCCAGTATAATGGTTATAATGGGAATTGTATTGGATTTAAGGAAACTGTAATGGTGCTTGTGGGTCTCTACTGGTAATTTGTTGCCTTCTATTAGTGGTATGTTATGTCTACCATTAAGGACGAATAATGGTAATGGTTTTAATGGTTAGCTGATGGTTTGTAATGGTATTTGTAGTGAAAACCATTAAGATTTCTGTGTTGGTTTCTGGTTTTTTTCAGCAGGGGTTACAGGTCAGAAGTCAAAGCTAAAATTCACTCATTTCCCCTCAGTTATCTGCACTGCTTTGAAGAAGTACAGTAAGTGTATTTGACTGCCCTCTAGTGGTGAATGTCGACACTTCTCTTTGCATGTCTTTGTTTCCTTCTCGTTGCCAATAATACCTGCCTGTTGTTGTTTTTTGTGCTACACTGTACCTTTAAGGTTGCCATGGGAACCGTTTACCTGCACTTTAGCACTTCCTCGGTTTGTTAAGAAGCGCCCATGTGCTTTTAGTGTTTTCCCCAGCATTTAAGCCAAACAGATGGGCCTGACAACTCAGGCTTTTGTCTCTACCAAACCATTTCACACACACACACACACACACACACACTTTTACTGTATATAGTCGCTGAGACATACACACAGACACATTTTCTGCTCCGTTCTGTTTTGCCTGGTAAGTTTTGCTTTAGTGTCTCAAGAATAAAGTAATATGAGAAAGTAGTATGTAGCATTACATTTTTTTAAAGTATTTGTTTCTTAAAGAACTGGTTTTTGTAATTTGTTGCAAAATCCTTCTCCTTTTCTTATTAGTGGTGCTTGAAAGCACTCACTATTAAAAGCTTGAAAGCACCACTATTGTTCTCCTGCATACTTATTATTATTATTATTATTATTATTATTATTATTATTATTATTATTCCACTTTTTTCGGCGTGTAACTCGTCCCGCACCGTTTGTCGGAGACCGGCGGGTGAGGTGTCAAATCGATCGGTTATTGAGGAGAGGTGTGCTACGACTTTTAGAAGCGATCGGAATGTCGGAATTCCCGGTACGGAAGCTCAAAGTCGGAAAATTTCCCATAGACTTGCATTGAGTTTGGAAAGTATTGGCCCTCTAAAGAGAACGCTCTAAAAGTTTTGCCTCCGTACACATTCGGCTCTAAAATGTATTGGCACCCGATCTGTTCGGCTCTCAGAAGTACTGGTACACTATCTGGCCGGCTCTCAAAAGTATTGGCGCCCCATCCCGGTTTCGCCACGTCAAGCACCACTCACATTTTCTTCAGGAAATGTACCGGTCTAGTTATTATTATTATTTTGGTTGTGTTGTGCGGACTACTGCATTACTAGTAGTAGTATGTAGTATGCAGTAGTATGTAGTAATATGTAGTAGTATGCAGTAGTATGTCCATCCATCCATCCATCTTCTACCGCTTACTCCTTCTTCAGGGTCGAGGGGGGGGAGGGGGGAGGGGGGGACCTGGAGCCTATCCCAGGGAGCATGGGGTACAAGGCGGGGTACACCCTGGACAGGGTGCCAGTCCATCGCAGGGCACAATCACATACACACTCACACACCCATTCATACACTACGGACACTTTAGACACGCCAATCAGCCTACCGTGCATGTCTTTGGACTGGGGGAGGAAACCGGAGCACCCGGAGGAAACCCCCGCAGCACGGGGAGAACATGCGAACTCCGCACACACAGGGCCACGGCGGGAATCGAACCCTCGACCCTGGAGGTGTGAGGCGAACGTGCTAACGTTCTAGTGCGTGGTATGTAGCATGTAGTAGTATGCAGAAGTATGTAGTAATATGTAATATGTAGTATTATATTACATACTTCATACTACTGCATACTACTACATGCTACATACAGCTACATACTGCTACATACTACTGCATACTACATCCTACTACATACTATATGTATGTAATATGTAGTAGTATATTATATCCCTAATTTCTCCATCTGGGGATTAATAAAGTATTATCTTGTCTTATCTTATCTTATCTATGTAGTATGTAGTAACATGTAGTAATATTTTGACATACTAACTGCATGGCACGAGATGTCCAGAGAAGTCTTTCTGCCACATTTCCATAATCACTCTTTAATGATGTGCTGAAATTTAGTTTCTAATAACTATTTCTCAATTTCCTAACAGGTCCAAAATCATGGTGTCACTGTTCCTGCTGTCCCTACCTCTGCTCCCTGTGGTCATCACACTTTGTCGCTCACCACTGCGGGCTCTTTATCATCGTGTGTGTGAGAGAGTGCTGAAGGTCCTGCGTGGGAAAGTATGTGTCAGACGCACACATGCCTACATCTTCTGTGAGTGTACTCACGGCCAGGCTGAAAGCGTGCTGGCCTCGTTCGACCTTTACATCAAAACGCACGCTTCTTTCAGCATCGGGCCAGAAAAAGGTTTGAGATGCAGTCGCCCCGCATGTGTGTGTGTGTGTGTGTGTGTGAGAACAATTTCAAAGGAGCACCATTACTAACTTGATCTTTAAACACTACATTTTAAACAGTACTCTTACGATGACCTTTTGTGTCTCCTGGTCAGGTGTGTTCCTGGACGAGGTGGTACGACGCGAGGCTCCACTCAGGGTGCTGGAGTTGGGCATGCACTGTGGCTACACCTCCGTCCGAATACTGCGCCTGCTTCCCACCTCCGGCAAACTGCTCACGGTGGAGGTGGACCCGCTTACTGCCGAGAAAGGCGAGGAGATCCTACTTGTTGCAGGTTTCAAAAACTCACAGGTGAGTGGAACCCAAAAAACGTGTTATTAAGGCGACATTTGTCTTAACTGAACTGCTATTTTTAATGCGTCCTCTTTGACATCCCCTTGTCATTCCCTTACAGGTGACTCCATGTCACCATATGCTTAAGGGCTTATTTTCGGCACCCACGTCAGCTCGTTTGTTAATGAATGTCTTACGATGGATTGTTTTGAATGACTTGAAATTCAGACTGCAGCTGCGTATTTGTCCTTAAAGCTGCAGTACTGAACCTTTTGCCTCTCTATCGCCATCTCTGTTTGAAAAGTAATCTGATTGTGTGCGTGACTGTACCTGCGAACCGTCCAGGGTGTCCCCTGCCTCGTGCCCCGAGTCCCCTGAGATAGCCTCCAGGCTCCCTGCGACACTGTGTAGGAGAAAAGATACGGAAAATGATGGATGGATGGATGGATGGATATTATTTTCTAGCTCATCCAAGTACAAAACATCACACAAAACATTACTATTTAGATCAATTCCATTACAATGAACATTTATCCATCTACCTCAGTTCCAGGTGCTACCCTGCTCCTCAGCTGAAGCCATCTCCAGGTTAGCATCTCACCTCGGTGAGGACCTTTTGGACCTAGTGGTGATGGATCACGACCCTGAGCAGTATCTCCCAGACCTTCTGGCCCTTCAGAGAGAGAATCTGCTCTCTAAGCGCAGGTCAGTTACTGGAACCGACCTAGTTAGAGCTAATCGTTAATGCTAATATACATTATAGTACATTTTAGGTCATGTTCGGCACTCAGGTGTGCATCACAGGACATTTACTACAGCTTTCTGCAGACAATATGCGCTGGCAGTGTTCTATGATTTATGAAGAAATACATGTACGTTTCAGAACGCTGTTTTTCTTTTCGCTAGTGTCCTCATATTAAACAGAGTTGTGGAAGCCGGAGCTCGGGTCGTGCTGGAGTACCTCACCACCAGGCCACATGACTACACCGTGCGCCAGCGGTTTAAAGACATGCTGGAGATCCGCTGCGGGAATTCTGAGTCGTTTTAAACATCACATTGTGTAACAGATCAAAAAATTGTCCTCGAACCGTCTCATTATTGTTATTTATTTCGTTTCAAAGTATATTATTAAGTGATTGTTACAAATTTTGGAACTAAATAGAGATGAGTTGAAATTAGTGTGTAGTTACTTGAGGGAAGACCGTAATCTGGACGCACCAACAAGTGGACAAAGCTCTGTTTTTAATATCATCACCTCTCCCTGTAATGTTTTAAAAGACACAGGGAGAGGGATCTTGAACCAGTCCATCATGTAAAACATTTCAAGCTTTTTAATATTCGTATCTTTGTTCATGTGGACCGGTCGAATCGTTTTCGACAAAGCTTTGCCGTCTTCTTCATTTCAGATTGCTAATTACAGTTTTTTTTAAACTCAAATAAAGGGTTGAGTTTCAGTGTTTTCACTGCGAATGCACTTCGCCTTGCAGGAGATGAAGGTTGAAACGGAACGGTCTACACGTGAACATTATAAATGAATCGTGCATCGCTTAAATGAAAGATGTCATGTGAGACATCAAAAACGATGAGTTAAACTTATTTGTCCTAATTCATATTAATCATTATTATAAGATGCATTCTTCCCCCTCGGCGTGGAAAACCTTCTTCAACCGGGAGAAATAATTTTTCTTTAAATTGTTTTTTCTTTTTCTGGTTTAACCTGTAATCACATGTCAAACTGCATTATGTCCACTAGATGGCAGTGTTTTTTGAGAATTGATTTGTTTTGTTTAATTTAATTGGAACAGGTCACATTTCATGTGAAACTCGTGTGTAATATATATAAAATATACCTCATGGGGGACCAAGTGTGGAAAAAATGTAGCTAAATATTTACTGCTTATCGTAATCTCGAATATCGCATCAATGCGTTGTTTGATACTGTTACAAAGTTTGATACAGAAAATTCGCATATTTAGAACATAGTTTTAGGATTACAGTTACCGTTTGAATTCAGGTGATTTCTGAGTGATAGAAGCTCCCACAGCATGGGGAAATTGTAGGTGCTGTGGACATCCTGTGGGCAGATGTATTCTCTACTCCATAACCTACCATGAAATCCACCACACCAAGCAGAGGCGAGATAAGATGTGTACAGACAAACCACACACGCTAACATTTAAACACGCAATCACGACTTTTAAACAGACTCAGAAAGGACGGCTACCCATGAAACTAAATTCAACACTATACATGTTGTAAATACAATTTCCCCACGGATGCTTCCAAGCAATGCTGTCCTGCCTGCATCGTGACCAGGTACCATTATTTTCCCAGAAGAGCAATGAATGACTCAGATGATCATTTTAATTTGATCGACTGAATATTCTGTTTGTGTACCTGGTGTCATTTATGATGTTAATGTCATCATGCTGTTTAGCTTGCTGTGTAATAAGTGTACAACAATAGATAGTGGTAACTCTGAAGTGTCAGCTGTGTAAAGGGTATTGGAGTTTTCTTTTCTTAAATCTAAAGACAAACCGCCATCACTTGTTCTGAATGGAGAACTACGATATGGCCACAACTCAGACGTTAGTTCCATATCTCTCGTTGCCAAGCTCGCACACCTCAGCATTATGCTGAGCCTTATATCTGTAAAATCACTTAGTTGTCCTTAGGCCAAATGTAGTGTAAAGGAACGAAATGTTGTGCAACTTTCCTCACTTTCACTCGCATTTATAACAGTCTGTCACAGCGTGAGGGTTCACAACGACCTCGGCGGCAGGATGTGCAAGTGAATGTAACGTTAATGGTCAAAAACTGGAGCTGACGTTAGCCTAGCCTACTTCGTGGGTGTGCAAATATCAACAGTCCATTGACGTTCTTAAGAACAAACCAAGCCATGGTATGATGCCTTCTATACTAATCTAAGGTCACCTACTATTTAGGTAGCTAGATACTGACTGTCTGAATAAAAGCTCGCATGTTCTGCTGCACTTTTCTACACTTGGCTCCTGTCTCTATTTCTTATAGACTGAGCTGCTCAAATATATCAACGAACTTGTGGTGAGTTTGGGCGCAACCAAGTGTTCAATTGGAGGGGGGGCACACACCTATTTTCCTTAACAAATGGAAATATATTAAAAAGGAATTGACATGAATAAATAGAATAGATGAAGAAAAGACAGATCCGTTGGCAGGGTTCATTAAAGGGGGACATATAGAAAATAGTTTGTACTGTATATTGGAGGGGGACAGATTGGTATTGCCTCAACACTGGTGGGGACACAAATCCCCCCACCAAAGAATGCGTGGTTACGCCCATGCCGAAGTGGCACCTAGTCATTACCCGATATGATGAGAGAAATGTTGTTGAAGTCTTAATATTATATTATATTATATTATATGAGAGAAATGTTGTTGAAGTGTTGAGTGAATCATTCGTAGACATTTTCAAAACGCTAGGAATCTTTGTAGATCTTACAAATCAATAACCTGAGCTGCAATTTATAAACTTTTCTCTCACTCACTCGCTTTCAGTAACCACTTTATAGGATCCTATACAAGTATGATATACGATATATGATCCTATATACACTAAGTACACTATATATATAAGCATGAGGCGGGAAAACATTTCTCCAAGCCGCTCAAATCTCTCAATTTTTCTCTCTCTCTCTTTTATTAAACAGGTCAGATCTACTGAAGGATAGGATCAGATTTGTTTGGAGATTGCATTAAAGTTTGAATCCTGAAGGTGCCACAGTGGCTGGGAGACCTAGGAAGCAAAATCACAAAAAAATAGTTGCGCTCTCCATCCTGTCAATCACACCACCAGTGTCCGAACAATCTCCAAATCCAAGCATGTGAGCTCTGAACACAGCAGATCGAATCAATAAAGCTTTTATTTCTTTAAATGCTCCCAAAAATAACATCAAAATCCCAAAGTAATTGAGCCGGTATAGATTGTACAGCTTTAAAGAAATGGATTATTACATAAATAGCAACTACCAAGCTACCATAACTTCTTTGCTATAAAGATAAGGTCATACAGGTATTATTGATTGCTTAATTATTTTGTCATCGCTGTCATTGAAAGAATAACATGGTGCTGTCCTGTCAGTAATTATTCCCTCGTTTCTAGCAAGCAAACAAGCATATTTGGCAAATGTTTTGACACGAATACGTTTAAAAGAACAGAATATATCAGGAGGTTTTTTAAAATAAAATATGCAATTGCATGTGCGTAGGTAAATGTGAAGAAGCTACTGTAATATAATATAGACATAATCAACAGGAGATAAACTATAACCCACATTATTACCAACAGACATTTTAGTAATGAAAGAAATTCTGTGCTTGTTCCTTTTCCATTGCCTCAGACACTCCACATTTACTTTATCAGCACGTTGGTACATTAGTAGCATCTAGGGAGCGTTTTTTTCCTTGTGAAAGATTTGTCCATCCGACTGCTTCCTCCAGGTCACTGTGGTGTTCTCCAGCATGCCATTTTCCTCCAGCTTCTGCTTGATCTACAGAACAGGGACAGGATTTTTAAGCTTGTTTTGTTATCTCTATTAATGGTCTTTTGACCCAGTATACCGTGCATGCCCTCATCCTGATGATTTGTTCATTGCAAACATCTGAACGTCTGTACATTTTGACAATAAACCTGATTTGCGATGGGGATTCAAAACTGTACATATCACTGACCACTTTATTAGGAACAGCTGTACAACTGTTCATTCAGCCAATTATCCAAGCAGCCAATCGTTAAGCAAGCAGTGAAATGCATAAAATCATGCAGGAACAGTACAAGAGCATGATATCAGCAGCTGTGGATCAGGCGGTAGAGCGGGTTGTCCAATAATCGTAGGGTTGGTGGTTCGAGTCCTGGACCACATGAGTCCACATACCGAAGTGTCCTTGGGCAAGACACTGAACCCCAAGATGCTCCAAGATGGCAAGTTAGCACCTTGCATGGCAGCTCTGCTACCGTTGGTGTGTGTGTGAGTGTGAATGGGTGAATGAGAACCCGTGTAAAGCGCTTTGTAGAATCGCTAAGATTAATTTTTTTTAAAAAGCGCTATATAAAGCGCAGTCCATTTACCATATCGATTTTAGTAGGTTTGGTCATAAAAAGTGGGTTTAGTGGGTTTGGAAGGAAAACAGTCCCATGCAAGTGGGTCTACGACTCTCTACGACTCTCAGTCGGTAGAGTACGAGACTCTTAATCTGAGAGTGGCCGCCCCTAACGGGAGCAGCCGAAAGAACAAGAAGAATCTAAATCCAGGTGTTCAACTTTACAAATCTCAGATTGTGCAGACTTTGTGTGACTCACCAGCTCTAAAATGCTCGACTGCACATCAGAATCAAAGATGCTCCCGTCAGACTTCACGCGCAGCTTCATTATCTGCCTCTCCCTCACTGGATCCGCTGTGGAGCACATGTACACAGAGACAAACACACCGAGAAAGAGTGATAAGTGATTACAAGAAAGAAAGGAATTAGACTGATTGTGATTTTTAAGAACACAGGAAACAAACCACTCACTGATGTGACAGATGAAATAGTTGAGCACACTGCAGTCTGTGTCACTGAACATGCCGTTACCGAGCACAGCACAGTCTGTATTTTTATAACTATAATCAGGCTGTCCAGAAAGCCACTGGGGGCTCGATATGTTTGTCCCGTCTGACCACATCCATAAGCCAGTGTACGGGCCAATCCAAGAGAAACCCTGACGGTATGCTATGCTCTGCATTGCATCGTTGTCGGTTGTAGAACTTATATAAGCCAAATCTGTATGAAACTTTCGGCAGTAGGCCAGAGCTCCATTCCAGGTCAGTCGAGAAGTGACACCAACAAATTTGTCACTAGCACTGTTACTAGCTGTGAAGCAACAAGGATTAGTGTATGATTAGCATCGTAGAAATATCCTCTCAGAAATAAGGCTTCCACTTGTTGTATGAAGTGATACCACCAAGGATGCATGTTTTGTACCTTTATGTAAATTTTACCCAGGAAAGTCCACGCTATGTCCTTAAGGTCCAGTTATGTACTGTACGTTATATTATTTTTCAATGTTTCTCAATAAAATATACATACTAAAGATACAGAACATATTTCCTTGATGGGACCATGACAACAACAAGGAACAGTACAGTGACTCCAGCATTTCATAACATCTCTTATGAGAATAGTACTTTCTTTCAACAACATTTGTGGGGAGAAATATTGGCACCCATAAAAAAATAAATGTTTAAAATACATTTTCATCCTTTTTCAACAAACAAGCCTTCATTTTCAGGATTGATGGAGTGGTATGAGCAGTGGTTTTTTTAAAATATTTTTTTTTTAAGTCTGCTAAACCAGCCAGCAAACAGAAACCAAGCCAAAAAAAATCAAACAAACTATTAACTTACCACTGTAGCATATAAAGGGATACAGGTCTGTGCAAACGTAATTCCACCAGAATCCGTATGGGCCCGATGTACAACATCGAGGCCCAATACTACTACCAGGCTGTCCAGAGTACCATTGTTGAAAAGTATTTGTCAGTGGGACATCCTCCAAGGACCAGCGCCAATTGTAATCATAGTACAAGCCGACCCAGGCAACATCTGTCAGACCTTCCCTTGTCACTTCTGCCTTTAGTCTTAACCAGTCAAGCTCACTTTCAACAGTAGCTAAGTCAACGTATGTTTCCCTGCAGTAGCTCTGCGCAACTGGCCATGTCACCTTATTCTGGATCAGATAGTACTTGTGACCAACAGGTCGCAGAAGCGATAGGGTGGCTGGGACAACACCTGCAGAAAAGAATTCATTTCATGATTCACACAGTTATTACATTTTTAAGCAAAGACAACATCGGTGGCTGTGTTGAGATCTCCTTATACTGAAATGACATACATGTCAAAGAAAATCCCAGAAATTCCCAGAAAAGCATTCGCCCAATTACTCGAAGAAGGCAAATTCAAATTCCTACAATGCCACCACAGTCTGTGGCCAGGAGTCCAAGACAGCTGTGCTCTCTGGATGGATTGTGCTAGATCTATTCAACTGAACTGAATGGATTCATGTGGACCTCGTCTGAGCAGGTTTTTAACCTGACATGTCTGTTCTTTATGAAGCAGTCAACCCTGTTTTTAAAAAAATCTTAGTAGTAGTAATATTTCAGATTTCCTAATCACATCGTACCATCATATCAACATATTATAAGATCCACAAGTCAAAATGAATCTATAAACGATGCATTATTTTACTGTTAGTTATGAAATTACTAGTAGCAAAGTAGAAAAGCCTACAGTTTAGTTTAAAAAAAAAAGGTGATAAGGAGTATTATTTCACATTATTTTTTAATATACATTCTTGATAAATAATTTGTGAGGGGAAAACATTTATTAATACACACTCACCTATGAAGCATAGGAGAAAGAGATATGCCTTCATAATGGACTAGTAGCTAGGGAGCAAGAAGAACATTTTAAGTGATCGATTTTCCGTATCCGCGCATAACTTTACATTTTCATAAAGAATAACATTAAATACCACAAAATACTACAGCAGTTTCAGTTAATGGAATATTGTTTAAAACACGATGATTAGCTTTAAGTAGTCTATTTAAACTACGTTGAAATACCGTCTTCTGTGGGGGAAAAGAATACCGTTAGAAACAATTATTTCAGATTTTTTCTAAAATTACAGTATATCAACATACAGATATGCATGGGCCTTTCAGGAAGCTTTAACACACATATAAAACTGGTCAAAGAATATGGAGACGTCCTGCCATAACCAGAAAAGCTATACAAATATGAAAGACCATCATGAAACATCGAGACGTACCTGTAATCGAATAATTTCAACTCCGCCGTCGCAGTAGCTCTGAGTTTGTTCCCTGCCAGCTTCTGAGTTTCTAAAAACTTTACCTGGACCAAACCCTTAAAAACTTAATCTCTTATGTAAATCAGTCTCGAGCAAAACAGCTTACAACAACACCAACAACAACATGGTGAAAAACATAAACAGACGCCGATTTACATTTTCACTTTCCATAAGTCGCGAGTATGCGTATGCACACAAAACCAAAGGCTTTGTTTGCGAGCATCGTCTCTTAACATCAGCAGAGAAAGGGGGTGAAAAAAAATCGAGTAGTTTTACTAGTGTAGAATTGTGTTGAATACTAAAGAGGCACGGACTGCGTCGTCATAATACAGGACTGTGTACTGAAAGAGAGATGTGGCTCTGTCTAGATATGAGCTAGGACTAAATTCACACATAGAGACTAAGATTATTCATTATAGCGAGACTGTTGTGTAATGTGTTAACGTTCGATTGTCTTACCTGCTGTCTGGAATACGGTACGTCCAGTAATATCTTATTCATACAACTTGGGTTTTTTCTTAAATGTCCTGTAGACAGATCTTTAGACATTGTGTGTGTGTGTGTGTGTGTGTGTGTGTGTGTGTGTGCATTGCAGTTTTAGAAGTACATATTACTCATATCCAGCGGTGCTTGAATGTTGAATGTTCTACATTTCTGCATAAATATGGCCTAAAACAACATCAGGGTTTAACGAGTCCTAAAAGTAGATAAAGAGAACCCAATTAAACAAATGATATAAAACATATTATACTTCGTCATTTGTTTATTGAGGAAAATGATCCAATATGACATATCTGTGAGTCGTAGAAGTATGTGAACCTTTGCTTTCAGCATCCGGTGTGACCCCATTGTGCAGCAGTACTACCACCACCATGTTTCACAGATGGGAGAAGGTTCTTCTGCTGGAATGCAGTGTTTTCCTTCTCGTTTAAACCAAAAAGTTCTGTTTTGGCCTCATCCATATAGAAAATATTTTTCCAATAGATTTCTGGCTTGTCCACATAATCTTTTACACGTCTTGCTCTTGGAGAGATCTTTGTTGGTCTCCACTCCTGAGGAGGGTAACAACGGTCTTGAACTTCCTCCATTTCTACACAATGTGTCTGACTGTGGATTGGTGCAGTCCAAACTCTTTAGAGATGGTGTATAACCTTTTCCAGTCTGATGAGCATCAACAACTCTTTCTCTGAGGTCCTCAGAACTCTCCTTTGTTCGTGCCGTGATACACTTCCATAAACGTGTTGTGAAGATCAGACTTTGATAGCTAGATCCCCGTTCGTTAAATAAAACACGGCGCCCAATCACTCGCACCTGATAGTCATTCCATCACCTGACTCTAATTTCACCTTCAAATTTACTGCTAATCCTAGACTTTCACATACTTCTACCGCTCTCAGATGTGTAATATTGGATCACTTTCCTCAATAAATAAATGACCAGGAATAATATTTTTGTCTCATTTGTTTAATGGGGTTCTCTTTATCTACTGTTAGAACTTCTGATGATGTTTTAGGTCATATTTGTGTAGATATATAAGATATATATTAGAGCATTCTAAAGGGTTCACAAACTTTCCAGCACCCCTGTATTTAGAAGATCCCTTTTAGAAATAAATTCAAATCACAATGCAGAAGAATTACCGGAAACATTTGATTTCAATTCTTACATTTTTATTACAAATCAGATCCTCTCAAGGAAAGAATCCATAAAAACAGAAGATCTAGGAGACATAAACAAGTCTGAGCTGCTTTCGTGCCCAGCTCGTCACTGGAGTAATCTAAACAAACCGATTCAAACTATTTGAATGGATTTTCTTGGCAAAGAAAACGTACAACTATCGGTTGGCTTAATCCGAGTTCAAGATCAAGTTCAAGTTCAAGTCAGCTTTACTGTCATGTGTTTTCAGAATACAGAGTACACAAAGACAATGAAATACCTATGCTGGAATAGTGTGCTCCTAAAGCTAAAATAACATGCATACAACAAACAAATGGAGGCAACGTACAAGACAACAACACAACGAGACCGTTGAATATACATTGTTCATCTCTAATCCATCTCTAATCCATCCATCAATCAATGGAAAGAAACACACAGTGCTCAATAACAATAATGACTCTACTGTGCCTGTTCACTCATAATCATAATCAAGGCTGTGAGCATCATGTTCACAAGCGCTCTCAGCCTCTTCGGTGATGTTTATAATCAAGTAAACATGAAGAAAAAGAAGTGCCTCAAGCATTCAGTGTGAACATTTAAAATGGCAAAATCCACAATGATGACGTTATTATATGACCTTGGGCCACACAGAGATGGAACTACGCAAATCTTAATGTAAATGCGTTAAAATGTTGAACTGGTCAAACCGTGTAACAAATCAATAAAGACATCTTGGACATGGTTTAAAAATGACAAGGATTCGCTGTATTGTACGCACATCACTGTAAAAGAAAAGCCCCCCCCTCCCCCTCCCTCCCCCTCCCTCCCCCTCCCTCCCCCTTCTATCCCTGTCTCATTCTCGCTCTCTCTCTCTTTCTCTCTATCCCTGTCTCATTCTCTCTCTCTCTCTCTCTATCCCTGTCTCATTCTCTCTCTTTCTCTGTATCCCTGTCTCATTCTCTCTCTCTCTCTCTATCCCTGTCTCATTCTCTCTCTCTCTCTTTCTCTGTATCCCTGTCTCATTCTCTCTCTCTCTTTCTCTCTATCCCTGTCTCATTCTCTCTCTCTCTCTTTCTCTGTATCCCTGTCTCATTCTCTCTCTCTCTTTCTCTCTATCCCTGTCTCATTCTCTCTCTCTCTCTTTCTCTGTATCCCTGTCTCATTCTCTCTCTCTCTTTCTCTCTATCCCTGTCTCATTCTCTCTCTCTCTCTTTCTCTGTATCCCTGTCTCATTCTCTCTCTCTCTTTCTCTCTATCCCTGTCTCATTCTCATTCTCTCTCTCTTTCTCTCTATCCCTGTCTCACTCTCTCTCTCTCTTTATCCCTGTCTCATTCTCTCTCTCTTTCTCTGTATCCCTGTCTCATTCTCTCTCTCTCTTTCTCTCTATCCCTGTCTCATTCTCTCTCTCTCTCTCTCTCTCTCTATCCCTGTCTCATTCTCTCTCTCTCTCTCTCCCTGTCTCATTCTCTCTCTCTCTCTATCCCTGTCTCATTCTCTCTCTCTCTCTCTATCCCTGTCTCATTCTCATTCTTTCTCTCTATCCCTGTCTCATTCTCTCTCTCTCTCTATCCCTGTCTCATTCTCTCTCTCTTTCTCTCTATCCGTCTCATTCTCTCTCTCTCTATCCGTCTCATTCTCTCTCTCTCTATCCCTGTCTCATTCTCTCTCTCTCTCTATTCCTGTCTCATTCTCTCTCTCTCTCTCTCTCTCTCTCTCTCTCTCTCTATCCCTGTCTCATTCTCTCTCTCTCTCTCTATCCCTGTCTCATTCTCTCTCTCTCTCTCTATCCCTGTCTCATTCTCTCTCTCTCTCTATCCCTCTCATTCTCATTCTCTCTCTTTCTCTATCCCTGTCTCATTCTCTCTCTATCCCTGTCTCATTCTCTCTCTCTCTCTCTTTCTCTCTATCCGTCTCATTCTCTCTCTCTTTCTCTGTATCCCTGTCTCATTCTCTCTCTCTTTCTCTCTATCCCTGTCTCATTCTCTCTCTCTTTCTCTCTATCCCTGTCTCATTCTCTCTCTGTATCCCTGTCTCATTCTCTCTCTCTTTCTCTCTATCCGTCTCATTCTCTCTCTCTTTCTCTTTCTCTCTATCCCTGTCTCATTCTCTCTCTCTCTTTCTCTCTATCCCTGTCTCATTCTCTCTCTCTCTCTATCCCTGTCTCATTCTCTCTCTATCCCTGTCTCATTCTCTCTCTCTCTCTCTCTTAACGAAAAGTCAAAGTCTCTCTCTCTCTCTCTCTCTATCCCTGTCTCATTCTCTCTCTCTCTCTCTCTCTCTCTCTCTCTCTCTCTCTCGCTCTCTCTCTCTCTCATATAGTGAGTGTGTCTCTTACGGAAGCCCTAAACGGTCATGACTGGTGTTACATGCACGTTGGCATCTTCTCCATCATAAATGTAATAATTCCCCGCTGTAGAGATGGACTTTATCTCCACATTAAGAGAGAGGGGTGTGTGTCCCCTTCTCAAGTGTCGGACATTAATGTGGTGACGTATTTTTGTAGGCGACCCCAGCAGTTAGCATCACACCGGTTCCCTCGACAAAAAGCCAATAGGAATTTTTCCCATTAGCTTTTGGATTATTGCAGAAAATAAACTCTGTGAGCAACAAAAGTTTATGATTCTTACACGTTTCGTTCATTAAGATAAGATTCATAAGATTTTGAGGCCTAGATACACTCGCCAGAAGTAAAAATAATAATAATAAATAAATAAATAAATAAATAAATAAATAAATAAAGCAAGCTAACGTTAGGCTATAAACGAACTACAACACGGTCGCATGACTTCGACGTCACCACCACTCACCTTTCCGACAACCCTTTCAAACTTTATTTTATTTATTTTTTTTAAAAAAAATACAATTGGAAAATACAATAAATTGATAAATGTATAAGTTGAGTTGCAAGAACGCGAGTATAAACATAACGAGGCTGTAGTAGAGGAGATTTCCTGTTCGGCGTGATGACGTTTAATGTCCGCGACAACCCCTGTAGTACCATTTAACCACTTGTTAGCAACCGTCTTTTTCAAGACACGTAAAAGCTTTTTTAAATAATAATAATAAAAAAATCCTGCTCGGGTATTACTGAAGTATTTTATGGCATAGTATAAAACGTGAACGTATATTGAGCTTGTGTTAACCACAGACCTAATTTTAGGCATTTAACCAAAAAAAAAAAACCCCATTAAAAACCCCCATTGACTTCGGGATGATTGATGTCCAGTGCACAGGAAAAGATAACGAGAAGACAACTTTTGTTATGTCGAGATCACGAGAAAACAAATAATAATAATGCATGGCCGTTTAGGGCTTCCATAGTGTCTAAACACAAGCATGCAAATCCAAAACACAGGGCAGCTGGAAAGCAGCTCAAGCATGTGTATCAAAGTGCTATTTTGCTATTTTCTTTGAAGAAGAAGAAGAAGAAGAAGAAGAAGAAGAAGCAGGATGGATTGTCCTATGTCATTTAAACCACAGGTTTTCAAATCCATAGACTGAAATGGCCATTGCTAATACTGATTTTGTATTCCTGCCGCCATTTTTTAAATTAGTTTATCATTTCTCTTTCTGACCGAGGTGCTTTTACTGTAGGGGATGTGTATGGTACCGCTTTTGTCCGGGAAAATCATCAAAAATCCAGTCAGTACAGGCGAAACTGGTAGACGTGCAATGCCTTCCTCTGACCACTAGATGGCACTGGAGTGGTTGGTTTGTCTCTTCAGCATCTGTTTGTATCGCAGAGACCCAGCCATGGAAAAACAGTGGCTATTGATATAGTAAAGGACTAATAATGATTGGAAGCAGTATTTGCGTATTGTTTAAATGATGAAAGAAGTGACAGTTATTAAAATGATCCCTCATTAAAAAGACGGGGGCTTCAGGATATTTCACCTGCTTGCACTGAGATTTCTATCCTGCTACAGTAGCTCAGCTGTGAGCTTGATGGTGCTTAGTGGAATATACCTTGAAGTTTGTGTACCCCCCGGACCCACCACCCACGCCCCCGCGCCATTCATTGCCCACATTCCTTGTCCTGTCCAATCTGGCGACATAAATGTTGTCCAAGCTCACCTCAGAGTCTTGTACAGTCTCGTTCGGCCACGTTACGGCAATGACTCGGCCTTCCCTGAAGTTAGCTTAGAACCAACTTTTGGCCTGCAGCACAAACACCACGCCCTCTCCTGAAAGAGCCTGTAGTTTGTGGGTAGTTTAAAGATATTTTTCATTCTTGTGGCCCATGTTAATGGGTGTTTATCGAAATTTCTGTAAATGGGTGTTTAACTTTAACAAGTGGACTTCTCAGTTGCGGTGCCATTTCATGTCACAAAAGACCTTGTCCCCATTTACTCTGTCGAGAAACGAGGGTTCACTAAATTGTCCAAAAATGTTTGGTTTTTTTTTTAATCGTTTTTTAAAATATCCTTTATTTAAAAGAACCATTGTTTGCGGCATTTGCAGTAGACGGTGCTGTTACTATTTTTGCACATCTCTACATTTTCCAAAGTCCATTCTAATAATAAGAAACTTTGAAAAATGACCCAATTTATTTATAACTGCATTACGCAAGAACGATTAAAAATTTAAATCCTAATCGAGAATCAGCATACTACAGTGCATGAAACCACTTTTCAGGCAAAAAAAGAAAAAGAAAAAAAAGACCATAATAAAGGCTGCAAAAATAAGAAGCAAGTCCGAGAGTCAAAGTCTCCAGAAGAACCGTGGCTGGTTCTGCAAGATGCTCAGTAAAACTTACAGCTCATTTCCTTCTAAAACTACCCTAATTCTACATGAGACTACTACATTATTTCTACAATTTTTTTTTAAAGCAAAGTGTCATCACATCAGATATTGAGTTGGTTTAGTTTATTACTATTTAAAGCATGTTGTGGTTTTTTTTTTCTTGTAAGAAGAAAGATTTCATTTCATTATTTTCGAAGTCATCTTTACTTTACAGCATTTCTTTGCATGTGTCTAAGACGTTTGCACAATACTGTAGAAGTATATTTATACTGTACATACTTCAAACTCCTACATGCAGTATGTGAAAAATTTAAGAGACACACAAAACCATAACCAGAAAAAGACCAGCATGAAACATACCTGTGATGTGAACTTCCACAACGTTGAACTGGATGCCAAACCTTTAAAATATCAAATCACTTACGTCAATCACTCAAGAGCGACTTTAGTCCATTTATTTATTGCATGCGATACAGCAAGCAGATTTCAATCTGGCTCGCAAGTACAGAAATGTAAACGCACATGGTAAAAAAAAAATTATCAGGATATAATGCCAATACAATATATAAATATAGTATAATGCCTACAGTATACTCAGAAAAGAAAAAAAAAGAAAGAAACGTCCCTTTTTCAGGAGACTGTATTGTAAGGATAATTTTGTCAAATCCAAATAATCTTTACAGATCTTTATTGGAAAGGGTTTAAACAAAGTTTTTTTATGCGTGTTCAATGAACCGTAAAAAATTATTGCACATGCACCTGTGGAACAGTCCTTAAGACATGAACAGTTTACAGGCGCTAGGCGAGTAAGGTCTCAGTTACAATAACATAGGACACTAAAGAGACCTTTCTACTGACTCTGAAAAACACCCGAAGAAAGATGCCTAGGGTTCCTGCTGACCTGCGTGAACATGCCGTAGTCCTGCTGCAGGGAGGCTTGAGGACTGCAGATGTGTCCAGAGCAATAAACTGTAATGTCTGTAATGTAAGACGCCTAAGACGGTGCTACAGGGAGACAGGAAGGACAGCCGATCGTCCTCGCAGTGGAAAATTACATGTAAGCGTGAGTCCCTCCAGACGTGATCGAGAACTTGGTGGAAGACTGAGGGATCATCTCACAGCAAGAACTGACCAATCTGGTGCAGTCCATGAGGATGAGATGCACTGTAGGCCACCAGATACTAACTATTCCTTTTAATATCGACCCCCGCTTTGTTCAGGGACTCATTATTCCATTCCTGTTCGTCAAGCGTCTGTGAAACTTCTTCAGATTATGTCTCGGTTGTTGAATCTATTTATGTAAGAGGATGATGTTGCTGTTTTATTTGCCGAGCGTATAAAAGGAGCAGATGTAGAAGAGGTCTCGGACGCGTCCAAGTATAAATAATGCCAAGGTGTCTTTATTCTTCACAAACAAATCTGAATTGTATAAATTCCATAAGTTGCTCATAGGAGTTTACACGAATCTGGTTCCTCTCAAGGTTTCTTCCTCATGTCGTCTCGGTGAGATTCTCCTTGCCATGCTCGCATCTGGCTTGTTTATTTGGGCAGTTTATACATTTGACATTTATATTGAGAATTTCCGCAAAAAGCTGCTTCGTTGCAATGCGTCCCAGTTCAAACCGGCTACATCTTTATCGAGGTATGAAGAGGGTTTCGAAAGCCTACGGAAGCGAGTTCAGAAGTGCAGAAGGCTCAGCTGCTCAGCCACCTGGAACTGAAGGAGTGAGTGCCTTTATAAGCTGGAATGCAGAGTAGAGGAGTTGGCAGACGGCATGACCCAAATACAAGTGCATCAGGAATGGGACTCGGAGGACTTGGCAGTGACAATGCCAATTTGTTCACCATATTTCACTCAAAAAAGACCAACTTGTTTGTGAAAGAATCTAGCGTACTATTCCCACACGGTTGGAGCTCAACAACCACAACAGTGGGTGAGTGGAGCTACACAGGGTAGAGCTCGGCCATGTTGGTGCCATTGTGCAACCCAGAGCGCAGGAACTCAGGATGTGAACAAGCTTCCAGTGCAGACAAAGCCATCGCACTAGCAAGTGAGCAGTATAACAGTATATCGAGACTAATCACAGTCTTGCTGTTTAGAGTCACCACCAAATTTGTAGACATTTGTACATCTGAGTACATCAGTACCGGGTCACACAAATACATTGTGTGCCAACAGATTAAAGACGTGGTAGAGATCAACTGTCATTTGGACAAAAGCAAATCTCAAAAGAAATGCATGTCGTTACGACTTTACTCTTTTTAGTAGAACGTTACTGACTTGCTTGTAATGAGGGCACAGTGGCGTAGTGGGTAGTGTTGTTGGATCACAGCTCCAGGAGCCTTGGTTAGATGTCCACGTGGGTTTCCTCTAGGTTCTCTGGTTTCCTCCAAAAAACATGCCAGTAGGTGGATTGGTTACTCAAAATTGCCCCTTGGTGTGAATGTGTGCGCATGGTGCCCTGTGATGGATTGATGACCCCTCCGTAATGCATTCCTTCTTTGTGTCCAGTGTTCCTGTGATACAGTTTACCAGTCTCATGAGCACGACGCCATTTCTGTACCATACTGTACCACTAGGTGTGTGTGTGTGTGTGTGTGTGTGTGTGTGTGTGTGTGTGTTTTCTTTCCAAAATATTGGTTACAAACAGTAGCCACTATATACCCTTTGGATCTTTTTTTTCTCCCTAAGAACCGTATGCCTTATATTTGTATTTTCATTCACCGTCTGAGCCGTTTTATGGCCTTCGGCACATTTGAAAGACTTTCAAGAAATGTTTCGGTACTGTTTATTTCATTCAAAAAAGTATACAAGAAAAGTTTTCTATATACAAAGTGCTCTCAGTTATTCACATGTTTAAAAAAAACAAAAAAAAACATTAAAAAAACAAAAAGCCCCCCCAAAAAAACCATGCACGTGGAATTCCTAATAATGTGTATGGAAATGAAATCTATATCTAGTGTTCCAAGGTCAATAACTTTCAACCCCGACCGTGCGCTAGGTTTTGCGTCTCTGACGTTTTTGTTTCTTTTAGTTGTACTTTATTATGTTTGAAACGTGGAGGAAGGGGTCGCTATAAACGAGTCGCCGCAAATCGATAGCAACTAGATGCCTTTTGTGTGTGTGTGTGTGTGTGTGTGTGTGTGTGTGTGTGTGTGTGTGTTTGGGAAACCAAAAAAAAAAAAATGACATTAAGTCTGTCCGACGACTATTATTTCTGATCTTCAAAAATCCAAATACTGACTTTTTGCGTAGTATATTATTTACAAAGGAGAAACAGGAAGCAATAATCAGGAGTTTATCTACGGCAGAGGAAGCGGGACTGCTCATAGTCCATTGTGGTAGAACATTTCACACATTCCTCCTCAGAGACAGGATTTGTTCTGTTGGTGTTTAGTCTTAAAAGAAGACAAAGAGTTGTTTCCTTCTCTAAACCCATACAAAGCCATAGGTCTCATAAACTACTTTGTGAGGAAAGCACCAGTAATTCAGTTTACAGCCTGAAGCAGAGGGGGGGGGGGGGGGGGGGGGGGACTGCCTCCTTGTCTCATTATCACAGTTTCAGTCTGATGTAAAACAGTACATGAACGTGTTTCGGCCAGGGAATATGAAACAGAATCTTTGTGTTTTGCCTTAGCTGGCCTGTCCCAGACAGACCTCCCCGAGAGACAGGTGACGATATGTCGACGTTGCTTAAAACCGACAGCAGTTTGAGACAGAAGGGAAGGGTAAGTGTTCGCATTGGTTCACGTGGCACGTGAACATCAGTAACGGTTTGGAGTGGCGCAACGTATTATGGGAGATTTTTCGTTCGGGCCTTGCTGACCGTCGAGGCCGAGGGAGCGGCGATAAGCCGCAGAAAGTCTGTAGAGAATGTCTGACCGTGGCTGAGCGTCAGCCTTCTGCGTCATTAGCATCTCAAACAGCGTGCTTACTTCCGAAAGCAGGGTTTCACCTCCTAAAGACCCAGTGTTCTCTGGGGCCTTACCAAAGGTGGAGAAGGATGCGGAGTCATTCGGGCTACCTAAAGTGGAGCTCTGATCTTCTGAGGGTGGTAGCCCATCGGGGACATAAAGGTTGTCGTGGTAGTCGCTGGTCAGAGGAAGGGACAGCCGAGCCATCCACGCCGGGTCAGGGATGTCCGAGAACACGTCGTCTGGAGAAGAGAGAGAGAAACGTGCTTTAGACTTTAGACTGAAATCTCAGACTTGCTTTTTCGCTGTGGTTGAACATGTTTGAGGTTAAAACTATATCACCGTGGAACCGCTTGTGGAGTGTGTGCGCTTCCACTTCAATGCCTACAGTATATGTGGATTAGGAAACGTTTTAAAGACGCAAATACAATGGATACAAACCTTCATGCTCTTCCGGCCTTGAAAAACAACATGAAGGAATAACAGGATGGGAGGAAACGAAGAGGGGCGGCATTTATCTTTATTTAGTCAGCCACTGATTCCCTTGCATTAGTGTTACAATTCTGAGAGAATGTTCACGGTTGGGACGTCAAAAAAAAAAAAAAAAGCCGCAATAAAGAACCGGTTTCCTGTGTCTTTTTTTAAAAGGTCTATATTTTATCCTTATCCGTCGGAGGACACATAAAACCGCTAACAAGACGCAGACTGCAGGGGTCCTCGTGTTGGCCGACCGAGCTCTAATTGGTCAGTAAATTACTGGAATAAACAAACAGAGAAACAGCGACGGGTTACTTTCGGCAAGCTGTGTTTTGACCTTGCTTTCAGAGAAGACAGCTGGATTTCGCTAGCCTGTTTCCTCTCTGCTGGACTAATGAGGACCATGACCCCTAAGGACACCTACAGCCTTAAAAACGTAGCTAATATAATCACTACCAGCTTTTTTCAAACCTCTCTCTCTCTCACACACACACACACACACAGATCCGAGAATGTATTTCTGTGCAGCCTGAAATACCTCCCTGTGCATTTCCTGTTCATATCATTCCAAACTGCATCAACAAACAATCCCAAAGCATCCTGTACACGTTTCACATTACATGAATGAAGCAAGCTATTTTTCTTTAAGCTTGCCATAGCCTGTTTATTTTAGTTTTCGCTCCTGTCATGTGTTTTTGAATAGGAGGAAGAGCAAGGTTCCTGTGGTCCTCAACCACACGTGAATCATCAAACGTCCAATCAGCAAAGCATGCAGCTGGTGTGAATCTCAAACGACCAGCTTTCATCTGCTGCTCTAGTTTTTTATTTCTTTTCTTAATATATATATATATTTTCCCTAGAGGGACCTCAAAAACGAGAGCAGTATCAGAAGCCCCCAGATTAAAGCGAGTTGAGAAACAAAAGCACCACGCTTGACTTTCCGTAAGAGCTGCTGCTGGTGGCATGGTGTGTTTGTGTGCGTAACTGCTCAGACATGGTAGGCCATGATCAAACAAACCCACATGGACCACATCAATGCCCACGCTCACAACCTCTAACCACACGCACTCCCTCACATCACTCGAGGAGAACCAGCTCTCTTCTTCTGCTTTGTTCTTCCTCGCTTATTAACACACACACACACACACACACGGACTCGAACGCTGCTGCTCGTTCCCTAAATCCTTTTTATAAACAAGCATCTAATGCTTTCTCTCGATCACTCTTTCTCTGCTTGTTAAAAATAATTACAGGGGGAAACTGTAGGGATCGCATTAATCTCTCAAAACCCAATTATACGCTGATTCAAACCAGACACCGCTCTTAAATCACCTACAAAGCCTGACCGCAGCCAAACGACCACCGCACCACGAGGCTTCCGGTTCCAGGAGTCTGTGTAACACTTGCTTACAATCAAACTCACATGTTAACGTATCAACAAGCAGGGTAGACTTTGGTGGGGCAGGACAACATTAATAACAACGTAGTCTCAAAAGAAATTTAGCTTTTGGCTCGAAGTCACACTCGACTTATGTTATAGGCTACTATCGAGAGAATTTTAGAGTAATAGGCGGTTAACGAGTCAACAATGGGTGTGGCCCCCAGTACTAACAAAAAAAAAGTCTTCCAGTAGACAAATTTTTCCAATCACGGCTTTATCGGATTTAATCAGATCTTATGATTTTATAAGCAATTGATGCAATTTTCATGCACTCTCGTTCCTGATAATTGCACTCTAAAGACACAACACCGCTAGTTACGTAGCTGGCTAGATAAGTTAATCTAGATTAAACTTGTCGATCACTACGAGCTAACTAAATGCAGTCGCTCCAGGATTTTTGCGATGGAAGACAGAAATGAACGCAACATCAAGGAAACGCCGGAATATTCAGAGGAGCGTGCAATTTTTCTAAAATGACCCCAGATTTTTATCGTGTGACGTCATCGCAACGCGCGTTCTGTCAAAGCCCCCTTCGATTCAAGTCGGGTACAGCTAAAAGATCTCGTTTACCAACAAACCTCACTGTCGCCGATTCAAGTACTTTTACGCAACAGCATCAACAACAACAACAACAAAAAAAAAGTACAGAGAAACGCCGCAAATTTTGAAAAAAGCCGCAGTAAAACCAAGCATTTTTGGAAGGAACAATCACAACAACGTTGAAGTGGATTTTTACAAAAATCGACTGTTGGATACAACAGGTATCACAGGTGCCCCTCCCCCACTCGTACACAAAACATTCATAGAGTGAGCATAGCATAGGGTTCCTGTCCTAATGTTAGCGCTTGTTGCAATTCCCGTTTTCGACCACCAGGTGCGCAAACGACGGCGCTAAATGGGGCAGAAGAATTACACAACATCTAAAGAACGTTTTTAAAAATCATTGTTCACTCAAAAGATGCAGTTAGTATTTCAACGCAGTTCAAAACGTACGGAGTTGACAGTGAGAACGTTACGAAACTTAGCATTTGTTGGATTGCTGATATACTGTACTTGGTCGCCCACCTACCCCTACGGACGATCCGCCACTGAGAGGGTGGATAAATCGTATTTAAGCCTTTAAACTCTACAGACCAGTTAGTTTCACTGGAACTATTAAATAATACATATTACAGCCTGAATAAATAAGGAATAAACCCCGGCCCTGATTTATACAAAGCTCTGACACTAGAGAGTCCTTCTACAACTGCTAAATAAACATCGCCTTTCAGAAAATTTCACCATCGCTTCGTTATATACGCATTCTCAACCTGTGATAAAGTCTATGTCTATATTATATCATCGTATCCCTTTTTACTCTCACCTTTTTAGTGTGAAAGAGAGTGAGGAATAAAAAAGCTTGAGGGGAGATAGAGACACCACAGACTGACTGTGTTCAAAGCCATGTGAAAACAGATACTTGCATTTTCTCACACACACACACACACACACACACACACACACAGATATATATATATATATATAAATCCATATTGTATCACACACAGTGCCCTTTTGCTCCCCGTTCTATTGTGTCTGAACATGTAACAAGAACTCTTAGGATAAGAGTAGCCTTAGGACAAAGAAGCTATGACTTCTGAGCGCTCTACACGAAACATTCTTTAAAGACGAGAGTCACTGTCACTGTTAATCATCGTGAGTAAACCCTGTTAACAGATGATACCCTTGAGGAAGGCTGACTCAACTCTGCTACACAAACACACACACATACACACACACCTTTCTGAGATTACATATCTATAACCATCAGACGGCTTTCAAAAAGCATCAGATAAGGACCTTTTGCCCTAACCTAAAGGCATTTAAAGTCTGGCAAGTGAAAAAAAACAAGCCATGAGCCTTTGATTCGAAGGATCTGAGGCAGTAGTATAGTCAGAATGTGACGAACGTCAGAACAATACATGGAAGGAAGCCCATACCAGCATTTACTAACACTCTATACAAAGGCCTATTAAAAACAAACAGTCCACCTACTGCTTACATTATATATGTATACACAGTACACAGGAAAATATATTTATTTAGCACAGAAATGGTATGAAAATGTTAGGACAAGGGTATTTGAATGGATAAATATTGTACATATAGTAGCTACTATTCTATAGATATCCTTTATGGCAAAGGATCCTAAGATAACATAACATAACATAACATAACATAACATAACATCAGCCAGATGTTTAAATAAAGTACTATGAAGCCTTAAAGTAATACAGTGTTAAAGATCTGCATGAAATTTCCAACGTTTAAACGTTATTACTTTTCGATATGAAGTCAAGACTTTATCGGACCTAACGTAGAGCGAAATCTAAAATGTAATGAAAAATGTATACGAGGGCGTGTAAGTGTTTCCTTATCATCCGATAAGTAAGTAATATCGTCGTCAGTTTCCTGCTTGAGATGTTTGTTGGCATTGCGAGCTGATTATGAACTCTTCTATTAATCCACGCTTTGATAACGCGCACTTAAAGCCAGACGAGTGTTTTGTTTCATCAGGTTCGACCTGACATTTGGGGAATCTGAGCTGAAAGCTAGCTGGTTTCATTTCTCAGCTCGGTTAATTGTGCTTTAGGGAGTGAACCTTCACTCAGGTTGCAGAATTACAGGGTTTTGGTTGAAGTATAAGTCTAGGATAAGTAACCTCAAAGCTTGTAGGACAGTAGGTCTTGATCCAAGCCCTGGAGGACCTCTACTATCTGATTTCCCTGCCTCAACAACACCTGAATCAATACATGACAGGCTGATAATTAGCTGACGAGTTGAGCAGGCTTGTTAGAACAGAAATAAAACAATAAATACTCAGAGTGCACAAAAATCCAAGCACCGATTGAGAACCACAGCTATACAGCATCACCGGTGAATAAAAACAGTGTGAAATTTCATTCTCTTAAATGTTAGTCATGTGTAAATGAAATGTCATGGCAATAACTCCGTTTTTGGCTAAATGCCATGACATGTTTCACTTGCATGTGGAGTAATGTGTCAGTTTGAACTTTACGCAGTTCAAAAGTCATGTAATCACACACCATAGCAAATGAATAACATAGCATATGGTAGAAATTAGGATTTCAGAGAATCTATGGTTCAGCCTTTCTCTAACCCTCATATTTATTCAATATTTATTCGCCGAAACCAAACGCTGACCCAAACATGTTATCATAACTCTGAGAATAAAGCATTAAAGACTCGAACCGTGGTTGCTGAGCAGGTTGGTGAGGCCCTCATCCAGTAAGGGGTCGACGGGGGAGTCTCTGCCTGCCTCCCAGTCTACGTCTCCGGGCTCACTTTCCCCGTGCCCGCTGTCTTTAGTACTCAGCCAATCAGCATCCTGTGCTCCAGACCTTGTGTCCAGTGAAAGAGGAGAGAGCAAAACAAAGGCTCATTTTCTGACACATTCAATATTGTTTGCTCACAGAGATTTGGGGCTAGTATTTACTTACTTTTTTGGGGGGGGCATCCCCCAAAAAAAGACCGTTCCCTTTTTGAGATAGCATTTATTTAATTTGTTGTAATGGAGTCAAATGAAAGCCACAAACTGGCTGTAGGATGAATGGTGAGGTGACTGTATCTTTTACTGACACTGTCGTGTTAGTCATATGAGTGAGACATGCACTGTGTCCTGCTCTAGCTTGCTTTAGGTATCACTCCGGTGCCAAGGTGGCTACTGAGGGCAATGAGACACCATTTTCTGGAATTCACCGTGTGGTACCTTGTTTACGAGTCAGCCACCTGCTCCATTGTTCCTCCGTTCTATGCTTCACAAACAAATTAAATGTCTATGCTGTCTTTTTTGGACATGTATGTTTCTATCTTTCACTACAAAGATTATAATCAATAGAGGAACAACAAAAAAATAAAACTTAATACACAGAAATGAAAGGGCTTACCGGCCACCTCTGTGGGAATATTTGTTGCCACGGAAATTTGGTCGAGGCTGAAACTGGCCTTGATGCAGCAGAGACAACAGCTGAGACACCTGCTGTGGAATAATAAGAAGAAGAAGTAATGAAATCTTACTATTACAAATGGTTAATTATGACTCTTTCAGAATTGACATTTCAGTTTCATTAAAAGTCACATTTTAGTGTATAAAGTACTATTACACCTGGCACCTGCTACTGAAAAATAAACGTACCGTGCAGTTTCATACCATTTCCCATTTCACTAAAACCTGATTTATATTTTTGGTCTTTGTTAGGGGGCGGATGCAGCCAGAGATGAAGAAGGTGGAGGAAACACAGGTTACTGAGTAAGAAAAAAAGTCAGATGGAGGGCAGAGAGAGAGTTGAGGCCGGGTGAGTGAGCCAGGAAACCATTCCTACACAGGGCCTATTCTTCTTCAAGCTGCATCCTGCCAGGATACACCTTAGGAACCCAGTCTCTGCCACAGGGTCATTTACCCCAGAATGTTTCAGCTCCATTTCCCCTACTTAAATCTTTCCTTTAGTCAAACTGCCTACTAGGCCAAGTAGGCGAAGCAGGGTGGATAGAGAGGGAAAGACGGATAGGGGTGGGGGATGCAAGTTCAGCATTTTTCAACATCTTGCTGCCTTTGCTGTTCGTTTGAGGGATTCTTATAGATACAAGTTCAAAAGTATCAGGTTTTACCATCTGCCTGAAGCCTATGTTTTGTACATCAAACACAAGACTGTATTATGTATATTTTATAAGGTGGACATACAGTATCTGGTTTTAGACTAAGTACATTTCCATGCTCAGCAGACAGACCTTGAGTTAATCTGTGTTTTTCTTTCATTCAAAAAGTTTGCCATGTGATATTGAAGGTTGTTCAATTTCTCCTGAGGCACAAGGGTGTAGGTTACAATGTCTGAGACATGCCTGAATAAACTCAATGCCTTAGTACCCAATATCATCTGTCAGTTGTCCCCTCGGGCCACCAATACATAGACTAGACCCCGATTCACACAGACAGCTCTAATGCGTGGCAAAACACATGAATTGACTCTCATAACTTTGATATGCATGAAACGCAAATAAGTTTCTTTATAAATGATATATAGTATGTTATATATATATATATATATATATATTTTTTTTTTACATTGCTCTCTTACCTGCACCTCAGGTGAAGCTGAAGATAGCTCAAGTGAGTTTTCTCCGAGAGCAGCCATGGATAAGCGCACCAAATTTCTCAGTATTTGTCTGTGGTCTTGTTCCTCAAGCCTTCCATTTCTTTCGGAGTTTTTCATCCTCCTCAATGTGGTCTGTGTGAAAGGACCGGAGACAACAGCTTGGGTGTCAGTCGGTGTATTTACTTCTTCAGGCTTTTGGCGTCTCAGAGTGTTGGTCTGTGAGTGCAAGGATGAGGAGGAGGAAGGGTTTCGTGCCTTGCGCAGGGTTCGGTAGGGTGTCGTAGGGGTATGCGGGCATTCTATGCTCCCAGGTTTCCTGAGTGTCTTGCTCTGAGTGAATGGAAGGGTGCCATTATTTTCAGAGTAAGCCTGACTTTGTACCAGGTGAGCAAGCGTTGGGGAAAGACTGAGCTGGCCTTCTGGGTGAGCTGCTTCTGGCAGAGGAGAACCAGATGAGAGTGGCTGGGATTCCTCTTCAGGCGGGTCATCTTTTCGACCCCTTAGGACAGGAACCAGATGTATATCTGTTTTCTGAATGTTTTTCTGTGGTCTGCGAGGGTGACTAGTGTAGGTAGATTCAGCTTGTCTGCAGTTGTAAGCGCGAGTGTCTCGTTTTTCTGGGCGACAGAATGTGGTAACCAAAGCAACAGCTAGCAGCAAAAGCAAGCAGGTTCCCCCAATGCAGATAGCTAAAAGCATTGTGAAGCTGAACTGAGCCTGTTGTCCAGGAGCAGAGTTCTTAAGGTGGTCACGAAGATTGATGAATGTTACCTGCAGGGTTGTCTGTGTGACAAGTGGGGGTGTTCCCATGTCTGACACGGCAATGACCACTTTAAAAGCTTTGCCAATCAATTCTGTAGCATTGGTGGTGTTCACATATAATTGACCTGTGGTTTCGTCTAACCAGAACAGCCTGGAGGGGTTCCCTTCTATAATTTTAAATTGGAGTTTTCCACTGAGACCAGAGTCAGAGTCACTTGCTAATATGGTTGTGGCCAAAAAACCTTCAAGCATGTATTGGGAAGAATGATTGTTCAATGGATGTATGGTTCCATGAACTTTGTCCTTCAGTTCTGTCACAATCTCCCCCTTTTCTTCATTAACTGGAACACTCACTACTGCAATACCTTTCTTGGGAAGCGGTTCTCTGATGATGGGATAGTTGTCATTAACATCCTCAATCATAATAAGCACAGTAGCACTGCTGGTCATTGGAGGGTAGCCATGATCTACTGCTTCCACAATAAAGGAGTATGTTGGTGATTCCTCATAGTCTAATGACTGCTGAGCAATAACAGCCCCACTGGTTGGGTGGACTGAGAAGGAAGAAGTTGGTGTCCCAAGTTCGTTTGACTCTCTAATTGAGTATGACACCCGTCCACTAAGATCCAAGTCGACATCATGGGCTTCCAAAGTCAAGACATGAAATCCAGGTGCATTATTCTCATGGAAGACACCAGTGTAGAGAATTTTGGAAAATATCGGTGCATTGTCGTTTTCATCCAGGACATGGACAGTCAGATACCTGACACAAGACAGAGAAGGAACCCCACTGTCCTGAGCGAGAAGAGTAATATTATACTCCATTTGTTGCTCCCGATCTAAGCTACCATAAGTAACAATTATGTAGTTGTCGCCATGGATTTGCTTGAGACGGAATGGGCCTGATCCTTGCTGTATCTGGACTTTCACTTCCCCATTTGGACCTGAATCAGCATCAGACACCATCACAAGAGCCAGAAAGGTCTCATTTGATGCCCCTTCTGACACAGTTGCCACAGGGGAATCTGGTGGAGTCCATGTAATGTGTATCCGAGGTGCATTGTCGTTGACATCTTGAACCCTTACTTGCATCTTGCAGTGGGATGGGATAGCATTGTGACCGCGATCCTTTGCTTGTACGTCTACTTCATAGGCTCTTTTTTCTTCAAAGTCTAAAAGACCTTGTAAAACTACAGCACCTGTTTGAGGATCAACACTAAAAAGTCTCTGCACATCTAATGGGGCATGCTTACTGAGTGAGTACACAACCTCTCCATTAGCACCCTGGTCAGGATCTGTAGCATGAAGGTTGATGACTACTGTGCCTTGGACTGTGTCTTCAGGAAGCTCAACTATTGGAGCACTCTTCTCAAACTCTGGACTGTTGTCATTGGAGTCCAAAACTATGACTTTGACTTTGGTGGTGCCAGACCTGGGTGGGTTCCCTTTATCCCAAGCCAATAATGTTAATTCAAAGGATGATTCCCTCTCCCGGTCCAGTTCTTTAATAACCACCAATTCTGGCTGTTTGGCACCTCCAGAGGGACGGACATCCAGAGCAAAGTGATGGCTTGGAGAAAGAGAGTAGGTCTGCAGGCCATTGGAACCTGCATCTGGATCCTCAGCACGGTCCAATGGGATACGCATCCTCAGACCTACTGTTTCTGAGATCTCCACCTCCTGCACTGGGTTAGGAAAGCTAGGACTGTGGTCATTCAGATCCATCACCTCCACTCTAACACGCAGGAAGTGCACCGCTCCACCTTTCCTATAAAGAACACTAAAGGCCAGCTCACACTGGTCAGCTCCACGACACAACTCCTCCCGGTCCAGCTGGCCCAGTGTTGACACCACCCCGTCTCTTTTGGCCACTGTGAATGGTAGGGTCTGACCATGCTCCACAATCCGGAAGTCCTCCAATGATCCAGTCTCTCCTTTCTGACGTAGGTTGTCCAACAGGCGACCCACCCTTGTGCCTGCTGGCTGTTCCTCCTTGACATTATACTGGATAACGATGTGAGCGTTGTCAAGATACTGACCCTCGCAGAAATTTAAACCGGCCACAAACAGAAGCCAAAACTGAAGCATGGCTGTGTGAGAGCTTTGTAATTGCTAGTCCTTAGATAAGCATTCCAAGATGCGAAAGGAAATACTCAGAAATTCAGCTTAACAACACCAATAAGCCATTCTATTTGTTACACTTTTATACAGTATGTGTTATCTATCTTGAACCGTCTGTCTAGTTCTGTAGGTCTCAAGCTACCACACTACATTTACAAAGACATAGAAAGATAAATGACTACATTAAATCTAACATATGTTCGAAATTATATATCATTTAAAATAAATGATCAATTGTAGCATTTCTGATTATTATGAACAGCAAGTGTGAAATTACTATGCAGAATTGATTTCAAATCATGACTAAAAATATATATATTTTAAATGGAGTTTCCTCTCCATTTCTATCATAAGTTATGAATAATTGCTAAAAGAAATATATTGTTTGAGTATTCTGTCAATATCTACCAGAAAAATTCAGATACATTAGTTGTTTTTTTTTTTGTTTGTTTGTTTTTTTAAAAAAATTATCAGCTATCTAACAGCTTCTCTCTGTCAAGCAGAGCTATCCAAAAGCATTACTCACTCACACACAGATCCTGATTCCATGCTTCACAAACTCAATGTGGATGTGTGGGACTCAGAGTCTGGTATGTTCATTTGAGGGGGTATCTAGCGGGCCAATCAAAAGACATCAGAGCAAAAACTCCACCCCTTAAGGAAAACGTGTGCCCTGCAGTGTGATTTTAAAGTAATACGATCCCATTTCTCTTGTTCACTGCCTGCAGCTCTTCATACCTTTTCTCCTTTTTGTCCCAGTTTAAATAAACACATTAAGACCAGCCGTCTGTGGCTCCTGTCATCAGTAATCAGTGCAGCGCCCAAATTAGAACCTTGAGGGATTCCTGGGACCTGTAACCAGACCCTGCTCCAAACTTTTATCCACTATGATGCTATCTCAAACACAGATAACTAGCACTACCCACAACGTTAACTGGTGGCATGCTAATCTCAGAGTTACACAGAAATGTGAGATGTGTTTGTGTTAAAGAAGGATTATCTCACCTAAGCTCTCTGCTTTATTAGCGTGGTTGGGTTTGACGGTTTTAACTCCAGTTCTAAACATTTAAAAACCATTTAATGATTTAACTGCCTGATGATATACATCTAGGTCTGCGCATGTTAAAATGTACAATATTACTTTGACTCACAAGACTCTATATGCCATTCAGCTTGAACCCTTATGATACCACTGTCATGATTTCTTTCATATATTAACTTGGAGTAAGCTGTTGTTCCTCTGATGATGACAGCTACACGACAGTAAGAGAAAGGAGACCACTTTGGAACTGAGGCGTCCTGGAAGGAACAGGACAGAGCAACACACGTAGCCGGTGATAAAGCCTTATTGTCTTAATCTGTTGTTAAGGCGTTTATAAATACCAGCATTTCCAGTTTTCACATTCAGGATACCAAACAACTCCAACTCGGAAATTCTAACATGCTTTAAACACAAGTCCCAACAGGAACGTCTTCAACGACATCTCAAATAGATTCATCGATGCAATAAGAATGCTTTAACACTTGTTAAAGAATGGTGTATATAACCCAATAGTGTCTATAAATATGAAAAGCCTACGGAATGCATAGTGGATCATTTCCACTCATATCTGTAGGGGTTTGGTCTTGCCCAATGTGACAAGTAATATGGTGTTGGAGTGGGAGAAGCTTCTCATCACTACTCCCAAAGTGAATGCGAATCCCAATGATACCCCAGCCATTCATGGACGAGAGTCAAGACAGCAAATTTGGCTCTGCTCTCAGGGTTGGAGGGATGACATTACTCTTGCTGCCCTGTCAATCACAGCAACACTAGGACATTGCAGGCATCTGTGAGCTCATGTAGAGGGCAGATGGGGCTTTCCTCCGAGTGTGTTAAGACGCAGCAATCCAAAAAACAAGAGAAGCCTTTATTTGTCACATTTACAGCACAATGAAGTTCTTTTACACATATCCCAGCTTGTCAGGAAGTTGGGGATCAGAGTGCATGGTATGGCACCCCTGGAAGGAATTGGGTTAAGGGCCTGGCAGTTCTGGGGTTTGAACCCCTGACCTTCTAATCAGGAACCCAAAGCCTTAACTATTGAGCCACCATGTCCTTGGAGTTTGGCATGAAAATAGGGTTAGGGCACTATACATACTGGCTGTCTGATGCAGTCGTTATAAGTTATTAGCGATAGTTAAAGTTCATTCCTATAAAGAATGTTGCAGAGAGGAGAAATCCAGCAGGCTTAATTTAATCTACATTACAAATCCAAAAGCCAATAAATGCTTTGCAGCCTGAAAACACCAAGAAGGGCTAAAGACATAAAGACCTTGATAGTACGGCTTTATTCTTCTTTTCCTTTCTGTGCCCGTGTGTGCGTCCGCATGTTTCAGAGTGCAGAGTTCTGTCAACGTGATCAGGCTTTATCTCCAAAACAAACCCAGGATCCTTTCCACACTAATCCTCCCTTTAATTAACTCCATTTGTGAAGAGCTGTAGGAGTCAGTCACTTGTGTTCTCTTGTTCCACCCCTCTCTCTATCGCGCTCTCGCTCTCTATCAGTCTCTTTCCCGTTATAACATGGTATATAAAAGAAAAGATGAAGACAGGAAACTTTAAAGACTGGATTAAATTGGATTCGGAACCAGTGCCTGCCCTTAGCCGCATCACCCGCCAAACTGCACTCAAAACACCAGTTAATGATAAGGAGTCGTTATTGGTCACGTATACATTACAGCTCAGTGAAGTTCTTTTCTTCGCATACCCCAGCACGTTAGGAAGTTGGGGTCAGAGCGCAGGGTCGGCCACGATACAGCGCCCCCTGGAGCAGAGAGGGTTAAGGGCCTTGCTCAAGGGCCCAACAGTGGCAGCTTGGCTTGAACCCCCGACCATCCGATCAGTCACCCAGGGCTTCGGCATTAGAGATAATCTAATGCCAAAACATACTGAAGCTGCAGACTTTATTTCTAGGAGGCCCACATGGTGCCTTCATAACACATTTATTTTAAAAACTGCATAAATTCTTTATTTAAAAAAAAATGCTGGAGGTTTTATGAAAGATTTCATAAAATCTGAGATTTGGATAGACTTTTTAAAATTGTTACTGTAAATTTTACAATGAAGCATCAGTTCCCTTCCAGTTCATTCCGGTGACGTATCAGCTATTGTTGTAGAACGTATAACTTACACAGAAACTGTATACCGCGCTTATTTCCACAGTGAATCACTTATCTTGGCACAAAGTCCTGACCCAGTGTGCACGCTGTGCCTCGTTTTAAACCAAGTTAACTACAACTAAACGGAACCCTTTTTCTCTTATCCCCGTCGTCTCTTTTTTTATTATTTCCCCAGAGCTCCAGAGTCTGCGTGCCACATGTCTTAGCTAGCCTTTAAAACTATATACGTGTGTAAAACTACAATGTGTGTGAGCAGCGTTTCAGCTACATCCCCAAATCCCACAGCCCTCATCCACCCTTACATCCTCCACCCCCTTAATTCCCCCTCCTTCCCCTACAATCACCTCCATCCTCTCTTTATCCGAGTGGGCTGAATTAGGAGACTTAAACAATAGCCCATGACGAGAGAAAGAAGAAAACAAAAACAAAAAGGTTTGACTTATGGGTGAATATTGCTAATTCAGAACCTGTTTACCGTCGTCGCGGTCAGAAACGCAGGATGCAGAGATGCACGTAAACAGTGCTTTCACTTGCAGCTTGTGGATTTGTCTTGTAGCATGAAGCCACTGGAAAAGCACACAGCGCATTCCTCACGGACCTGCCAGCGCTTATCTCCGAACAGATACTCACCCGAACTATGCACATCTGATAAACAAGGCCCTCCATCATCAGCTCGGCAGTCTGGTTACACCAAAGGAATACATCAACACAGCATGAGAGGGGGTTTCCTCCGGGTACTCCAGTTTCCTCCCTAGTCCAAAGACATGTATTGAAGGTGTAGATCGCCCTTCTAAACAATGTTCAAACTTTATTTGTTATTATGTAAGGAACACAACTCTTTGGGGCATGGTGTTAGAGGAAAATAATCAAGGACGGTGTGGTGTGACGCGGCCTGACGCGACGTGAAGTTCCTGCTACCACTGTTTCCAATATCATCACTCATTTGTGACGTCCCACTTCGTAGCAGTGAGTAACGGCTCATATGAAAGATGTCATTTCAAACCTTTGCAATTTTTCTGAAGTTTTTTTTTTTAATCTAGCCTACTAGGTTTAAATGTTATCATTATATTGCACCAGTTCTATGCAGTATTTCACTGCTCACCAGTAATGATACTCTAAACACAGAAACCCAACAGTGTCCTGAATAATCTACCCAAGCAATAAAAGTCTGTCTCACCCATAAATAACCGCCTCAACCCGCATCCGGCTCTGCAGTGATGTCACACGGACGTGCCGATACGGTTTAGGCCACCGTTTCTCCATCCTGGTCCTGCAGTACTAACACACAAACATAAGCAGAACGATATTTTTTACAGTATGTTTCTTGAGAATAACGAAGAGGAAACGTTCACTTTAATAGTTGGCCGCACTCCCGGATACAACCCAGGGTGCTAATATTTTTAACCTTTTGTGAAAAACTAAAGCAGCAGACATCAGACAACAAATACCGTACGGCTTGGATCTTGCTGAACTATTGCGTTAAGCTGAATCATCGCTCTGCTTAAATGGCTAAAAGACTCGTGGAGATATATCGGTTAGATGCTGTTTAAATCTTCTCTTCTGGTCGACATATTCTGAAGATCCTCTCGGTCTCTCTCTCTCTCTCACACACACACACACACACACACATCAATAATTCTTTTGTTTGCTCAGGAACTCTGACTGTGAGGACACCAGCAAGATCTCTTAAAAACATCTCAGAGTGTGTGTGACTAACCCAGTGGTGAAAACACGAATAGTTCCTCTCAAAGCCATCTTCACCTCACTGAGAAGACCAGCTCATTGTGTGAGTCTGCAATAAGCAGCGAGTAACCTTTAAACACCGACAGACGTGAATAAGCCGAGAGGTGAGCGGACACTACAGGCAGTGTCGTGTACACAATGTGTGTATGATTGCCGGCCGTAGTGAGTGTGTGTTGTGTAGGAAACCAGTGGTTATTGAGGTCAGTGTGTGTGTGTGTGTTCAGGATATGGCTCGAGCAGTGACCTGTCTGTTAACTGCAAGATAAAGATCAAGGCTTTTACAGGATGACTGATCACAAAAGAAGCGGGGGAAGGGGGAAGGGGTGTGTGTGTGTGTGTGTGTGTGTGAGAGGGTGGTGGTTTGGGTTACGGGGTGAGGACAGGCGGGACGATCCGGGGGTAACAGGCGTACACATACTGTTCCACTTTTCCAAGTTATCTTCAAGCCATTCATTTGTTTCAGTCAGCGGTGTCCCTATAATCAGTCTGAAGGCACGCACGACGTTAATGTAACACACACCAGGAAGACATTCGCTCTAATCTTTGGAGAGGACTGATCAGGTATCTCATGTGGCTTTGTCTCGAAGCAAAATCCACCTACCACCATAAAGTTTCCTTACAAAAACCAACGAAAAGCATAAAGTTTAGCATTTTAATCCCTCGGCTCATAACGTACAGTACACCATGAACCTTCAGTTCAGCCTGCACTATACTGAAAATACAATTATTAACACGTTATTGGATGTTATGATTTGTGAACTGAATCTATTTTGGAAAATATACGTTCATTTCAAATCTGTTGAGTGCAAGACAGTCCAAAAACGTTGGGACAGGCGACTGTTTAGCGCTGTGTAACAGCAGCTTTTCTATTAATGACACTTATTAAGTGTTTGGACGCTGAGTGAAGACACCAGTTGGTTAAATTTAGCGAGCGGAATTTCCATCCATTATGCATTTCTTCAGCTGCGCGACTACACGGGGACTTCGTCATCTTGTTTAGCGCTTCATAATGCGCCATACGTTCTCAAAGTTACGTTACGTTCACTCATACAGCGACAAAAACGACCGGAGATGACGGTCATTTTCAATGAGAGCTGGCGACTTCCAGCAGCGAGCGACGGCGACCGTTGGCGACTAAATGTGGGCGTGTCCACCGACACAAAAAAAGTTTAACTTTATGCCAATTTGGAGCGACTTGCTGCAGCGACTACCAATGGGAGTGAAGACAGTGGAGCACACGTGATCCGTAATCCGCCGTACCGCCTGCGAGTCCGAGCTGTTCCGTGGACCCAGATGGTCCGGCGCTTGTGCTTTCGCCACAGATAGACGGCCACGATGGCAGAGAGCGCACACGCGATATGATGCACATATACACTGGTGAATACAAATTTATATACAAACACTCTCCCTAGAGAATGTTTAAGTTTAATGGCAAGAAAACTGGTTTGTTGTCAAAAGTGGAACGCTACTGCTAAATGTTACTATGGCAACCAGTCGTAGGAACGCCTATCGGCAAATACACAGAACAGCGACCGGTGACTGATCTCCGGTCGCTTTGTTGCTGTGTGAACGTACCTTAATTCTACAGATCACACAGTGATTTTATTCCCTCACCTCCTCCTTCAGAAATTCACTGACTGATTTTAGACTTCCATCATGTGAGACAATCAACACCTGAAATCATAATTCCAGCCCCAGTTTTGTGTGGAACGCCAAAACACCAACGTGACCCGAGTCAACCAGGAGTACCTGGTGTTGTCTAAAGCCCTAATGATGCATTAGTCGCCTCTGCATTAGCGTCTGCCAACAGTGACTTTACATCAGCTTGACAAGAGGTGATGGTCTGAGGTTTACAGCCAACAACCGCTAGTGTGTATGTGTGTGTGAGAGAGAGAGAGAGAGAGCCAGGCTGACCTTATTAGGCCCCACTTGCATTGTCTCAGAGTTTTCATTGACTCAGTCTCCATAAAGCCCAACACGCACACGCACTCACACAAAACACCCCTCCTCCACCACCACCACCACCTTCTGCATCCTTGAACGAGTTTCCTGCAACAGGAAGAGAAAATTCCCCATATGTTATTTCTTTTGGAGCTGCAAAAAGACTTCCTGTCCAGTGCAGGTCAGTTTTAAAATCAAATGCCAAGTGCTAGTGAGCATGCGAGTGAGTGAGCCAGCAGGACAATGGAGTCCAGGTCTTGCTATTCATATCGCTCTCCTGGAGATCTGCTTGTTTCCCACTGGGCAGCGAAAAGCCCCGTTAAATTTCAGCGGATATCAGCGTGACAAAAATAATAAATGAGTAAACACAGTATACATTCACAAAATACGGCCAGACACGATGGTTTAAAAGTGCCTATTAGTAACGGTGATGCACTCTGTCAAATGACAAATAAAATCGCCATTTTGTAGTCATTTTCACAATTTAAATGAACAAAAAATAAACGTAAGAAGTAAGTACACTCGTAGATTTATCACACCGTCAAATCCATAACATTAGAATCAGGTGTTCAGGATCGGGTTCCAGTGGTTAGAACCTGCTTAGGGAGTGCAGGTGGAACCGGTCTTATTGATACCGCTCTCATATCTAGTGTCTGGTGATCCCTTTGTTATTGAGGTGTGTGTTGTCATCATGCCAAGATCTAAAGAGTTCTATAAGACCTTCAGAAAAAAAGGTTGTGGATGCGTATGAGTCTGGCGAGGGATTTAAAAAGATCTGCGAATGATCTGAAATACATCATTCCACTGTAAGGAAAATCATCTACAAGTGGTGCAGATTTCAAACGACTGCTGATTCATCCAGGACGCGCCGTCCCAGCAAATTCGGTCCAAGAGTAGGCAGTCTGATGCGAAAAGAAGTCTCCAAGAACCCCAAAATTTCATCACAGGATCTGCTAGTGAGTCTCGCAACTGTTGGTGTCAAAGTGCACGCTTCTACAATCAGAAAGAGATCACACAAATTTGGCCTGCATGGGAGGCGTGCCAGAAAAAAAGCCTTTTCAAGAATACAGTTTGCCAACGATCGTACAGGCAAAGACCAGGCCTTTTGGAATAATGAGAGTTGATTGGTCACAGTAACAGCAGACATGTTTAGCGCAGACCAAAGACAGCTTTTCAGAAGAAGCACCTCATACCAACTGTGAAGCACGGTGGTGGAAATGTTATGGTTTGGGGTTGCTTCGCCGCTTCAGGGACTGGACAGCTTGCATTCACTGATTCAACTATGAATTCTGCATCATATCAAAGAGTGCTGAAGATAATGTGAGGCCGTCTGTCCTTTCAACAGGATAAAGATCCTAAGCACACTAGCAAATCCACCAAGGTAGACTGATAGAAAGAATGAATCTGAGAAGTCTTAGTCTTACAGTGTTACAGGTACAGGTAGGATAGCTTCAGGCCGTGTGAACGCAGGTGTGTATTGCATTCCGATCGAGTCTATGGGAGCGTTGGGGATTTTTGATCGTCCTCTATGGGAAAACTATCAATCCGATCTGTTGAAAACGATATGGTGTGATCAGGTTTGGTGAATGTCGCTTGAATGTTCAATGAAACTGAATGGAAATTTTGAGCTTCCGTAACGGGAAAACCGTTATTCCGAACAGTTCGAAGAGTATCGAGGAGGAGCAGCGTTTAGAAATGTTGGATCTCAGAACAATAATAACAATAAGAATTATTATTATCGGCCAAAAAAAAAAATTATAATCAGCAAAACCGACAAGATAAATATCTTTAGCGAGATCCATAATAATAACAACCGCAAGACAGGGCGGGATTTGCCAGCATTCCTTTGAGACCGAGATTTGAAAAACAGTCCTGCTTCGTCCATTGATATGATGAACACGTAACATTTAATACAATCGAGTACATAAGACGTTAGATTCAGAGTCAGTTTCCTGTCACTGTATAATAATTCACTCTGCAGTTCACAGTGGTGGTAAAACACACAGCAGCTTAACCTCAGGAGAGGAAGGGACATCTTTCACACCTTTTTTACTTCTGCTCACGGCATCCTGCTACCGATAGGAGCCAAAAACAACACACGCACACACACAAACTATATAGACACAGTCATACGACACACACACACACACACGCAAACAGACACTCCTATTACACTGTCCCCACACAAACTAGAACAGGGTGTAATGACGGTGAGAGAGGATGGAACAGCAGAGAGAAAGAGGAACGAGAGAGTGATAGAACAGTATGTGAGTGTGAGAGGAAGAGGACAGAAGAAGTCAGCAAAATGTCTGTTGTTTCATCACCCATTTTGTTATTGATCGTTATTTTCTTTGCTGACAACGCAGAAATGTTTGGCCAAAGGGAGGACAATGATGTACGTGTGTATTGAGTAAACACTGAGTGAGCAGCACAAGTGAGCTTGTGACCATAGATTGCACAGCACCCCATTTACCTCTGTATCAGGGGTGTCCAATCTTATCCGGAAAGGTCCGGTGTGGATGCAGGTTTTCATTCCAGTCCAACAGGATGCACCATAGGCATGATGTTCTTTTCGTGGAATTCCGTGTTTGGTTTTATGCCAGATGTAACGGGACACCGGTCTTCCGAACAGTTCCACTTTCGACTCGTTAATCCACAGAACCTTCTCCCAAATTCACACAAGCCTTAATGTTCTTCTGGGTCAGCAGTGGTTTTCACCTCACCACTCTTCCATGGAGCCATTTTTGCCCAGTGTCTTTCTGATAGTGGGGTCATGAACAGTGACCTTTATTGATGCAAGAGAGGCCTGTACGTCCTTTGATGTTGTCCTTGTCTCTTTTGTGACGTCCTGGATGAGTCGTCGTTGTGTTCTTGGAGGAATTTTCTGGGAACGTTCTCTACTGTGCTGACTTTTTTCATTAGGAGATAACGGCTCTCGCCGTGGCACTTCGGCATCCCAGAGAATTTGAAATAGCTTTGTAACCCTTCCCAGACTGATGTATTTCAATCACCTTCTTCCTCGTTATTTCTGGAATTTCTTTCAATTTTGGCGTAATGTGTTGCTGAGTAAGACCTTTTAACCAACTTCATGCTGTTGAAAAAGTTCTATGTAAGTGTCGATGTGATTGAACAGGGTTTGCAGTAATCAGGCCTGGTTGCGTGTAGTCCAGCTGAACGCCATCATGAACGCAGTTTCATATATTTGGGGGATTAGTAACTACGGGGGCAAATACATTTTCACACAGGCCCAGTTGGTATTGGAGAACTTTTTTGCTTCGATAAATATCGTTTAAAAACTGTATTTCGTGTTTACTTTTATTTGGCTGCCTTTGTTTTAATTTCTGAAACTGTTTAGGATGAGATCTCCACCGCACTGTATAGTGAGCGAGTCACCAGTGGTGAGTAGACTTACTTAAACAAAATTCAACTCAAACCCAAATCTTCCAGAGATTTGAAACCTTCCGGATCTTATAAAGTACTGATGTTCTTTTGATGCGCAGCTCTCCTGTTGTTTACGCTCCAACGTTATACCGAGTTAAACATCAGGTTCACTTTCAGTCTGAGAGATAATCATCTTCATCTAGGAGTAAACAAACTGCAAGCGTACGAACGCCTACGCTGTCAAACGTCTAATTATCTCACTGGCACAGAGTCAATCTTATACCCAAATCTCCACACCACAGACCACGGGTATCCTTCTCTTGCAGAGTAATACCTTCACTTTAATAAGCAGATCACCTTTAAACAAGCGTCTCCCCGAATCCTATACACGTGAGATGTTCAAACAAAACACAGGAGGATAAATATCCTTAGTCCTGAGGGTCAGTGCATACAAGACACCCTTAAATAGTAACCTAGATATGGCGTGGCCTTAGATAGTGAATAAACAACACTTGCAGTGGTTTACTCAAGAGGAAGAACAGACTTCCTCCAAGCTTTTCCTTTCCTCCGGGAATCTTCGGAAAGCCGTGGCCGATCTGTAGATTAGACAGGAGACACAACCTTGCATGAGGACAGTGTACGTGAATACTTGCACACTGTAAATTTAATAAATAAATAAATAAATAAACCAACTATCCCTGAAGGCTAAGCTGTGTCTGTTGATATACACAACATACTACATCCAAAACCACGCCTTATTCATTATTCATCTCTCTTCCCAAACCCGGAGATGCAAGGCAAACATACTAACCACTAAGCCACAGCAACTCCTGTACAATAATTCGAGTTTTCCACTAATTTTGTTCAAATTCACATTATTTATAGATAGTATACAGTATAGACGACACGTTAAATGACTACTGGATTACATTTGAGGTCAGGGGATGTTCTCTTCCTCAAGTTCAGCACTAGGGATCATTGTCTTTGACACATGCCAAGGTCCTGAAATCTCTTTTTTGTTTTCTGTGATATATTGATGCACCCAAGAAAAGAAATTCTTCTCTTCTGTTTTTTTTTTCCCCTCCAGTTTTCATTTCTCATGACGTGGAATGATTTGTTCTAGTCAGTCTAAGTTTTTTTTTTATTTATTTTTTTTACTTTGTTAGATTAGATATTGTCAGACAAAAAGGTCAACAAAGTCAAAGATGTGGCATTCTTTCTCTCCTTTCATCCCATCTGGAAGCCCTTATTTCCCTCTAGATCCTCTTAAAAAAAGAAAGAAAAAAAAAAGTCACTTCACCAGCTTTCTTTATCCTTGTTTTTTTTTTGTTTTCATCCAAAACCCTAACTAAAGCACATACGTGCACAAGATGTGGAAGGAGACTAAAAAAAACTCAATTTTTTTTTTTTTTTTTTAAATCTATTGACAAACATGCACCCCCATGTTTATTTTTACATATATTTTTTATAAACCATTTGCCAAGATTATTTAAATCTATCACTCTGGAAATTATACATAACTTTCACACTGTTTACCTTTTTTTGTTCATAAAACACTGGTGTGTCCGAAAAGGGTTTGATGTTTGATGCTTGATGCTTAATGCAATGAAAACAGCCTAAAGATAGTCATTTCAGGCTTACTGTGAGTAAAACCATTGCCCCATATGTATTGTATTTTTTAAACCCCGATCCTCAACATAAAATAAAATAAAAAATGATTAAAATAGGACACAAATAAATGATGTAACGAGGCCTGGTCATATACCTGTGTAGGGCAGTAACCTGACTCAACCAGGTACCAAAGGGCGGTGGTGCCCTCTAGCGGTGAACACAGACTTAACGAATTAAATCTTCATATTCAGGGGGGAAAACAATCCTGTAAACATTTTCACGAGCCATTTGTATAAAGTAAAAAAAAAACAACTAAGAACTTAGATGACGTAATAATGTAAATGTAATAAAAGTATTTATATAAACTTTTATCGAACGCTTCAAATATCCGATTGTTGTTCTATAATGCTAACAGTTAGCTCGTTCGTTCAGACACACCACCATTTATTTGACTTGTATTCATTTGGGAACACGTATTTATCCAAAAGCAAATGTTGCACAATATCCTATTAATTAAAACTCTGCCAATCAGCCAAGTCGTGTTTGGGAATCAAATCGAGTTTGCTTCTTTAAATTTGACACTACTGCCAGGCTAAATCTTTTCTCTTTTTTTTTTTTTGCTAGCAGCTTAGCATTGTGCAGACTGCACGACTAAACCACACTCCTGCCTGTAAAACTCTCATTCAGTATCATTTGTATCAAATAAAAATAATAAATGTGTACCTAATAACTTAAAATACAAATCAAATTGTCATGTGAATTATTTTATACATCCAAATCCACCTTCTGAGTTGGATGTGAAATGATATAGAAGTGATTCTTGCTTCAACATGGCTGCTGCTACTTTTTTCCTCTCTCTCTCTCTCTCTGTGATATATTTTGTTCATTTTTTATAGATAAAGGTGTCAGAAACCACATATTTGAGACACTGTACAATTTGAGAGAGTTTAAGCGGATGAATGTAGTTCATACAAGACTAAAGTTGGAAATATTAGCCTCATGGCCACCGAAGCCATCTTTTCTAGGCTGCTCAGCTCAACTATATGGCCAGACGTTTGTGGACACCTTGACCATCACATCCATCTGCTGTTCTTACAAAGTTGGAAGCACACAACTGCATAGGATATCCTGTGTTTCCCTTCACTGGAACGAAGGCTCCCAGACCTGTTCCGGCTAAATGAAGACATGGTTTGCCAGTGGAAGGTTGGAGAAGAAGAACTCGAACGGCCTGCGCAGAGCTCTGACCTCAACCCCACTGAACACCTTTGGTACGAACAGGAATGCCAACTGCGCGCCAAGCCTTCTCACCTGACATCAGTGCCTGACCTGACCTGACTAATGCTCTTGTAGCTGAATGAGCACAAGTCCCCACATCCACGCTCCAAAACTGAGTGGAAAGCCTTCCCAGGAGAGTGGAGGTTATTAAATTGTATTAAATTTCCCCCTATGTATAGAGACTTTTGAGACACCTTGTAGTTATAGCTGCAAGACAAATGTAAAGGTTTACATGAATGCCCTCGTGTAATTATTCATTTTTGTACTAAACACTTAAACAGCGACTTGTACAGCAGACCCTTAACATAAATTGATTTTTTTTTTAAAAACATGCAATTGTTCTCTAAGTAGACCACCTTTCTTTAAAAAACATATACGAAAGGAGCTTCTTTTGTCTTATTAACTTCACGAAAGAGAAATAAAGAGGCTGGTGACGCGATAAGTGGAAAAGTATGACGTGTCACTCTTTAATATAAAAAATAATAATAATAAAAATGTAAAAAGAGAGGAGGAAAAAACACTTCAGGACAATCTGTTACTGGGAAATAATCAGCTTTTGGTTTGTTCATTGATTATTTCACTAACATCACACCCCAAGTGTTAGGAACAAAATGATAGAAAACATATCAGAAAAAGGTCCGATGTGTTAAAAATTAAATTTTTAAAAAAAAATAATAATAATCATTTATTATTAATCAAAAGCCCCACTGTATGTTAAACCCTTTATTAATTTCTTCAGAATACATTCTTACACACCATAAAGAAAGTAATTCAGGAGAACTGTGGAAAGATTTTAAAAACTAAACTGTAGTTTTGGTGTATTTATCTTTCTGGAGCCAGTGGTTTCTAAGCTAAGTTTGCTGATGTCAGGCTTTCATTAGGGGCAGTGAAGGTGAAATGAGTTTTCCCGTGCCCACGCATTCACTCGAGCTGATTCAGACCGAGCACCTCGCACAGAGAGCCGAGCAGATCCACACCCAAATACAGACGACTCATAGAGCAGAGCACGCCGAGGGCCGACAGAGCGATCAGCCCCCACTGCACCTTCGCGGTGAAGTACAGAGGGGCCAGTCTGAGTGAGTGAGAGAGAGAGAGAGAGAGAGAGAGAGAGAGAGAGAGAGAGAGAAAGGGGTACAGCCATCATGTGAAATTTCATACCAACACAAAATACATACATATGAACGGACAAGAACAATCCTGTACCTTCCCTGTGCAGACTGTGCATATCCCCGGAAGTACTGAAATCGTCCATAAATGTACAGGAACCCAAGAAAAGCAGACAGAGCTACAGGAGTTTAAAGAGTTTTTAAAAACAATAAAGATCACACTCAGTATGTAAACAATCACAAAACACTCTCAGAAATGAATGTACTTTTCCTTGTTGTTGGGGTGGTACCATAAAGGGTCCAATTTGTTGCATCTGTCTCTTACCTTGGGAAGGTACGCCTTCCCGATTAGCTTTAAGAGGAAAGCTTTATATAAAAAGGCACAAGAGTGGTCCCTAAGGTCCAACTATTCACAGTAAATTATTTTAACATGTCTACTCCATTCCCTTTCCCACAGTATCTCCACCCGATCAGACTTCCCGCAAGTCGCTCAGCGGCGTACACTGACGTACTCGCGCGGTATCCTGTGACCTGTTTTGCTTTTCAAATATCACACACAAGTTACTGTGTTTATGCAAATCCAACATGCCGTGGTTATAAGCTGTGACACGGTGCATCATTACAGTCTTTTCCATTTTCTTTCGTCTGGTTGAAGTGTCTTACCTTGACTAAAGAAAAGTCCAGAAACCCAAAGTGTCATCACGAATAAGGGGAAATATTCCGAACAGTTTGCTCTACGGGTGAAACATGAAAAGCATCAGATCGTTCAGTACACCTATTATAATGCAAAGCCTTGACAAGACGATGACTGTTATCACAAAATATACGCAAAGCAACCCATCATTAACTTATACTTGAAGTGATATTTTTATGACTTTTATGGTGGGGGCCAAACGCCACCCCACAAGGACAGGAATGTCTAATAGTTTTCGCCTTGTTTTGGATAAACTGCTTTGGTTCTCCAAAAAAAATGGCAGCCTTTATTATTATTATTATTATTTAATTTTTTTTTTTTTTTTTTTTTTTTTTTTTTTTTTTTTTTTTTTTAAAAGAGCCTCCTTTTGGTTACAGAGGTACGGGTTAAAATTTGGTGTAGGCATAACTATGTCGATAGAAAGTCCTCACAAGGACTGTAAGACCGATATGTGTGTGAACACTCACTGTGCTCTGAAGACCCTCTCAAAATCAGGGTGTCCCGTGGTGGCCGGAGGTGGAACGGAGTATTTCCGTCGGGCGTAGATCACCTGCAGGGAAAAGTACGCTGACACAGAGACAGAGACGGCGATAAAGACTTCATTCATAGGCTCCTAACAGCAGCAGGGTTTTGTATATGCATCATGACAACATTCAAAGCGCATTCAAATATCTTCGATTCCTGTCAAAAACTAATGCTGAAAAGCTGTTTTTACAGAGCGTACGAGGTGCATGCTGGTCGCTTTCTGAGTAAAGGCGGAACCATGAATGGATATTAATACGTTAAGGAGTCACAAACTGCTCATCTCGAGGCCACGGATCGTATTTAAGCCCACGCGCGACTGTACTTTTCTTTCTCTCAGGGGTTGTACCTTCAGACATGCATCTCTTCAACCGCCATGTGAATTTAGAGTACCTTTAAAAATGATTTCAGCTACAAAACTGGAACGTAAGGATCTTCGAGGTACAAGGTGCAGTTTAGTCGTCTCAAGTATGTCGTTCCCGTCTCCAAGACTCAAGCCTGATATTATCGGTCATCTCCACGACGATCTAATTCAATCGATTTCTCCACGCATGACATTTCATTTCAAACACACGGTCACTTCCACAGGTTAAGTACTTCACGAGCTCGGTAAAGTTTAACTTGTGGTCTTAATATTTATTCATTCCTGGTCACACACCGTTAATAATAACCACCATGTCACCTCAGAACACATTTATGGATGTATTGTTGCTATATGTAACACGTATGAGAACATAGAGTGAGTACAGAGTGTGCAGTTGGGAGTTTTTCCTACCTTGCTCGAGCACTCCGAGCACTGTAACGGCAGCAACACACACCACCTGGTCAAGCATCGTTCAGCAGAAATGCACCACGACTCGGATCAACGATCAGATCATCTACACTGTGCTTCGTAGGATGACACTACTTCATACACATGGAGGTGGAGGTCAGAGCTGAGCAGTGCCCTGTGCGAGTTGGAAGCCTGCATGAACACACACCCACCCACACCTGTACTGAAAAGGAAGTCCCTCCTATAGAGGTTTAAAAGCACTAGTTCATTAGTTTTGTTTTTTTGTTTTTTTGGGAAAAGATTATTACAAAGGATATGGGTGGTTGTTGTTTTTTTTCTTTTCCTGACTGACACTACAGAACTGGTCTGATTAATTCAGGAAATGGAAATAGAAGAGAATATTCCAGCATCCATCTAGCGCTTGGATCGATTTCCAACCAGAGAAAGTTCTCTACATTTCCCCCCCCCGTACCAAGAACAAAGTCGTTCACTCGAAACCCATTTACGTTTAAAGTCCATGAGAGTTTACTTGGTGTTGAAGCAAAGCCACAACACTTCTGTAGAGTGGCTTTGATGAATTCTTCATTTGAAACTGTTTAGAAATCAACCACTATAATGTGCGCAATTAAGCCTTTAAGTAGTAGAAGGACTACTTTCCCCATTTAAAAATAATAATAATAATAATAATAAAACATTGTAGTTACAGTGCTTTGCATACTCTCTTGCATAGGAACATCTGTATACGTGCTCGCTCGTGCAGTTATCGAATTAACCAATCGCGTGGCAGCATGGCAGTGCATGAAATCACGAAGATACAGGTGAAGAACTGCAGGTAAGTGATCTCAGTGACTTTGATCGTGGCATGAGTTTGAGTGTTTGAGTGTTGAGTATTTACACTGAGAGCTCCAGAGTACCCAAAGACAAAGAAATTCCTTGTACGTGTGAACACACTTGGCCGTTTAAGGCAGATTCTGAACGTTTTATTGGCACACGTCGTGCCCACTTAATACCAGTTAAGCGTTTTTGGTTTTTTTAATGCTACAGCCTATCCGAGTATTGTTGCTAACCATGCGCATCCAGTACTTCTAGCACGAGGTCACAAAGCACGAGTCGTCTCAATCACCGTACTGCGACGGTCTGCCCAGTCCGACCGCATGAACTCGCAGCTTACAACGCTGCAGAAATTGGCATGCAATCGTGTCAAAATGGACCAGAACTTGTCACGGATTCCAACACCTTGTGGAATCCATGACAGGCTCGACTGGTCCGCGCTCTATGGCACAATTCTCTTTTCTTTAATCTGCGCCGTCTTGTCTTTCCTGGTGACCAAAAAGAAAGGACGTGCGAGCCAAGAAAGAAAACATCAAATGAGACATCTTTTCTCGCCGAGGGATCGTTTTCTAATCTCAATTATTGATTATGAACCGAGTTAAATTCGATCCAAATATGCTTCAATCTTGAGAAGTCAGCCTTTACAAAATTCTACTTCATCTATCTATCTGTTATATTGCCATGTTCTTCCACAATTTCATCCAGAATTTGGTCACCCGCCAGTTCTCCTCTATAACACGACCGCTACCACTCAGGAAGTACACGGACGAATACATGCTTCCTCTCGGACATTTTAAGCCAGCCAATCGTACCCTTTTGAAACTTGGCTTGATATCCGCCAGATACACGGACAGATGTGATTGGCTAGTGTCAGTGTGACTGATGAGAGAGAGCGAGAGCAAGTATAAAATCCCTTCGACCCAGACAGTATGGACAATTTATAGTCATATTACACTGGTAAATGTTTCTTTTCCTTATTTATCGGTCTTGGGCGAACTTATGACATCACAAGCTACAGTAAGAAATGTAAGAAAATTCTTTCCTCACTCACCAATTCCTCTGAAGGCATTTAAAGAACTGTTACGTCCCTCAAACCTGAGAGCTTCAACTGATTTATAGTGCCTGCTGGAAGTTAAAGGAAGCACACGTTAACCATAGTCTGGCTTTAAATATTATAACTGAGCTACACTAAAGTTTTCTAGAAACTATTACTGCAGCAAACCGATGCGCTGCCGATCAAATTTCCCACCTCACACCATCACCACTACGGGATGGGAAAGAAATAATAATTAAAAAAAAATTTTTAAAAAAAACGCCACACAGCTGTTTCTAGAGAACTATATTTACATAATACTCTCGATCTTTTTTTTTTTTTTGCAGAAAACAATAATAAAAAGTATAAAATACTTACAAAATTTCGCAACAATGTACATATAAAAATAAGATCTATCTTTTCTGAGAACATCAGGAAAATGCATACATACAAAAAAAATATATATAAATAAACAAGGAGCCCTGTCAGATACTGAAATAAACTTGCTCCTAGATGCGAACAGATAAGCCATACGTCAGCTGAGAGACCCAAATGCACACACACGCGCACATACACACACAAGCGCGCGCACATACGCATACACATACACTTCTCAAGGTGGAACATCCGATCTACCTCAATGTAACAAACACGCACAGGAAGGAGAGCTTTGGGAAGATTTAGATTTTTAAAAAAAATAATAAAAAAAAATAATAAAATAATGGACGGCACCTCTCGCCCCTCTCTGATTGGTTAGAAACGTTTTTAAAAGGGGAGAAACATTTGATTTAGTGTAACGTCGGAAAGAAAGGTTACCATTTTAGTGTTTTAGCATAATGCTGCATCATCGAGCGCTCCTAAACCGAAACCGCTCGCTTCCAACAGAACAAAAACTACAAACTCGGGACGCTCGGATCGATCCACGGTGAGAATTCTTGGTAGCGGAGATTTCACACTCTACTGCCGAATGAACACGCCGAACGGGAGAAACAAACTTCCTGTCTGCCGTGGAATCAGTCGCAGATGATGTTAGATTTAAAAGGCCATGGATTCAGGACTAAGGCTTGGGGGAACCGAGTGAGAAGGTGGAAGGTGGCGCGATCCTCAGTACGAGTCGACGGTCTCAAATACAGTCTGTGAAATTTGAAATATCTGCAGACTGATTCCAGGTGTGTATCCAGTCTGTCTGGACTTGGCCTGGATACCTAGCACCTAGCTTTTTAGGCACATAAATGCCAATTCTGGCAAATTTATTTCGCCTTAACAGCAAGAAGGCAAATAAAATGTGTGTGTGTGTGTGTGTATATATATAATTTGTGTGCGTGTTGACCCATTAAATCTGGGTATGATTCAGTGGTTTTAATACTGAGCCACAGGATCAGTAGTAGAATTTTTTTTTCCTTCTTTTAGCTTTACATATCATGAAAGCCCTAGGACTACTCAATACACACAGGCTTCTTTCTCGTGCCCAATAAGCCTTTTATCACTCACACACACACACACACACACACACACACACACACATACATACATACATACACACAGTACAGCAGTTCTGACCAGAAAACGGTCAGTAATGTCCACATCACTCAGTTTTCTAGTTTGAGTCCCAATCACTGATGACTGGCCAACAGTTCATCCAGGTCGTCCATCCATTCCTGCGGAGTCTGGTTCTTCAGCAGCGAGTCCACCAGGTCGCTCTCGCCAGGAAAGCTGGCTAAGCCGGCCCCGGACTGGGTGTTGTATCCGAAGGGCAGCTGCTGACTGGGTGTCCGGTTGACCTGGTAGGCCTGGTTGCACTGCATGCCCGCGGTACGGTTAGGCACCTGACCGCCCTGCGGCTGCACAAACTGCCCCAGATCGGGCAGCACCTGCTGCGACTGAGGGGGTGCTGGCTGTCCTTGCTGAGGTTGTTGCTGTGCCATGGTGGCACTGTTTGCTCTCTGCTGGGCCATGTTGGGCATCATCTGCCCCGGGTTCATACCCACCATAGGCCTACCAGCTGCACCATTCCCCAAGCCAGCCTGGGTGAAGGGTGCACTGCCGGGCAGCTTGGTCATCCTGGGCTGCATGTGGAAACTAGAGTTTGGAAAGCCAGCAGGTAAGACGCCGTTGTTGGGATTAGGCTGACCCGTCATGCCCTGCTGAAGACTTGGATGCTGCTGCTGCTGCTGCCATGGCTGGGCCTGTGGAGTCATTGCACCCTGGATATTGCTGGTTATGCTGTTGGGCATTGAACTGGGCATGGTGCTCATGTTGTTAGCCATAGCACTGGGAATACTGTTAGGCATACGAGCCAGCTGTTGCTGCTGCTGTTGTTTGAGATGGGCCTGCTGCTGGACTAGAACGTTGTGTCTGTAGTTCTGCATTGCGGTAATGGGCATTCTCTGCTGGTTGGCGTGGGACGCGAGCATAGGCATGTTTCCGTAAAGGACCTGCTGGGCCTCGAGCCCACCCGCGCAAGATGACCGGCTCAGATCTGCCTGACCGGCTGCAGGCGGCGCGCCCGAGCCAGGACCGCCGCCCTGACCAATTCCCATCATGCTTTGATTTTGAGGAAACATGCGTTGAACACCAGGAGCCGGACCGCCGAGGGAGTTCACGCTGCCCATCGGCTGAGATGGACCTAGAGCAAAAAAAATACATTCATTTACAAAGTAACAGGGTTTGGTTCATTTTACTGCAATGCTGTTTTTGTTCCAGCAGAACAAAATATTATGATGATATGTGTATACTGAACACTTTATTTATTTATTTATTTATTTATTTACGTATTGTGGTTTGCCAGATTCCCCACTTCTAGGTTACACTAAAAGCTTTGGCTAGCAAAACCTACTGCTTAGTACAGTTTACTCCTGAAGACTTAAACCAGAACAACAATCAGACCACGGTCACAATGTGGTACACACAATGTACTGTAAAGCCCATTTTATGCACTCTATCTGTAACTGTACATGCGCGAAAACTTCGAACCTAATGACTGACTGCTAGACCTTTCTGTTTGCGATTCAAATGAGTCAGTAAGCATATTTTGCATATCAGGAAAGCTGAATGTTTTACAAAGGAACAAAGCAGTGCCTGTATGGAAAGAGTGACGCAGCAGCTTTTCACACACAGGCCCTGGAAAGAGAGAAAAAGAAAGAAAAGAAAGAGAGGGAGAGAGAGAGAGAGACAAAGAGAATAAAAGAAAGAGACAGACAGACAGAGGGACAGACAGAGGGACAGACAGACAGAGACAGACACAGAGACAGAGAGACAGAGAGAGAGAGAGAGAGAGAGAGAGAGAGAGAGAGAGTGATGCTTGAACTCTCAGGACATTGAGTAGGTACCTGGAAACTGGGAGACCTGCGGCTGCTGCTGGAATGGGTTTTGCTGGGTAGATGGGTTCTGCTGGTCCTGGTACTGAGGCGGTGGACGGGTGAGGTGCCTCTGCATCTGCTGCTCCTGTTGTTGCCGCTGCTTCTCCTGTGAGACGAGAGAAAAAAGGCACCCATGATGTATTGCATAAATATTCCCTCCTTAAGCTTAAACTTTTCCACATGATACATGTAATGTTACAACCAGGAAGCGAAAAAAAAAAAAAAAAGGTTGTGTGTAACAGAACCTCTTAGAAAATTGCTGTGTCTTAAACTGCACTATAGCGCAATAACTTTAATAAATAATAATAATAATAACTATTGTAACTCCGGATACATCTTTAACACCAAGGCCCACGTGTCCCCGTTTCCCCTCTGACCTGCTCGGCCATTATCTGTCTCTGGAGGAACTGTTTCTGCTGTGGACTCAACATCTGCATTTGCTGCTTCTGCAGGCTGCTCAGATAGGCTGCGTTATTGTGGTTAGCTGCCATGCCGTTGCCACCCGGCTGCGTTACCATGGCACCAGGGCCCGGGACGTGGGGCGCAGATGGGTAAGTACCTGGCTCCTGCTGAAAGAGAAACAAACGTGAAATTATATAATATAATATTTTATATTTTTATATATATATATATATATATATATATATATATATATATATATATATATATATATATATTATATTATATATATATATATATATATATATATATATATATATATATATATATATATATATATATATATATATATACACACATACACACACACACACACACACACACACACACATATATACACACATACATATATACATACACACAGACATTTTCAAGCTGGTTTTTAAAAGTTAAAGAATAAAAACGCTCCAACTAAATGCATACAATGGTCTGTAAGAGCCTAACCTTCGAATTCTGTGATCATACCAGGGTCTGTGGGGGTCTGTGACACCCCCGGTCCCCCATATAAAAATGCTATAAAGCACAAAGAGCTAGAGATTTAAGGATGACTGAACTGCAGTGAACTAGTCCTTTCCACTAGAGGGCAGGGCACAAAAACTTTGGTCAAGAGCAGATGGGAGACAAAAAATAATAAGCAAATCTGAGGAAAGGAGGAGAACAGTCAGCAGATGAAATTCAAATCTAAAGCACTAAGAACTTGAAATTGAGATGCCACTGGCTAGACTTTACTATGGAAAAAAATAATGGCACACTCTGAGCTTTCAAATCACTTTGTGTTCTCTATGCTTTAAAACCCGGGACCTGAGGAAATTCAAGTCATCAAGTTCACACAAGGTGACGTAACGGTGACCGATTCGAACGCACAGTTTACGGGTTTGATTCTGGAGCGTGCGCCACGGACAGCCAAGAACTACTCTGGCACTTTCAGTTACCCAAAGACAAATACGACAAGCGCAGCGCCTGCAAGCTGCGTTAAAAATAAATCAAGGATGCAATCCCTGGCCACTTTCCATTCATACATTTTCCATTCAAGCGTTTTTTTTCTCTCTCTCTCGCTCGCTCTCTCACACACATGTGCATGCACATGGTCGTCATGTGTGCATGAAAAAGTGACAAGACCCAAATAGGGTGCCAAGAGCAAGACTACTCCTCTTTCTCTCCAGCCAGGAATGTGCAGTTTACAGTTGGAAGGCAGAGACAAAAACACAGAGAGAGAGAGAGAGAGAGAGAGAGAGAGAGAGAGAGAGAGAGAGAGGAAGAAAGAAGAAAAACGAAGCCCAATGCACTACAAAAAAAAAAGTATTGAAGGAAAGTGAAAAAGAGCAAAAAAGTTCATCTCATGAAAGAAGGAGAATGAAAAAAAAACCCAAGTGGGTTAAGCAGCTATATTTAAATAGGGAGAACCGCGAGAGAGACGGGGGCCAATCCCAAAATACTCTTCGCAGGACGACAGCCAGGGGAGGGGGGAGGAACTTTGCATGAAAGACTGCTTTGTCGGCCCTGTGTCCCTCCCTCCATCTCAGCCCCCTTTCTTCCCACTCGCTCTTCTCTACTGACTCCTCTGTCTATGGGCTGCGACCTACTGGCCCATCCCAGCCCCCATCCCTCTGTGTGTGTGTGTGTGTGTGTGTGTGTGTGTGTGTGTGTGTTTGTGTGTGTTTGTGTGTGTGAGAGAGGGAGTGTGTGAGGGAGAGAGCGAGCGCCTGCCAGCATTTTGCTTCTTAGCAACCAGCTGCTTGACCCAGACAAACTGTGATCATCCCCAAGGTTGAAGAGACCTGCTGCCAGACACTGGGACAACCGCACACACGTCCAGACTACAGCTCCAAAACACCACTTAGCAAGTCAATAACATAGAGAAAACCTACAACTTAGGAGATAACCTTTCAGGGAAAGAAACGCGATTCTTTTTCATGCTTTAAAGTGTCTGTCCAAATAAGTGCGATTAGCTAATTGTGAAATGTAGAACATGTACGTTGTTGCTCTGCAGATCCTTACCTGCGAGTGTGGCAGATGGGTTGGAGGTCTGAATGGCATGCCGGTCGGCCTCGGCTTCATCTGCGGCTGCTGGTGCTGCTGGTGCTGTTGCTGCTGCTGCTGCTGCTGCTGCTGGCGCAGGAGGTTGAGCATCGCCGCTTTGTTCTGACTCTGCGTGTTCACGGGGCCTCTTGGTGCTCCGGCCTCAAAGTGGCTCAGCGGTTTGGTGTTGTTGTAGTCCAACATGGCCGCCTGGCCTCCAGATGCTGGTTGATGGCTGAGGGTTCCAGACGCAGCTGCACCATGACCCAACATTGGGTGCCCACTGGGCTGCATGTATGCCCCTGGGGCACTGGCTTTTGGAGAGCCCTTAGTGGGCTGCTGGCCAGGCATGAGTAGGGACTTGGGATTCTGGAAGTCAGAAGGATAGAGCGAGGGGCTAGTGGGCTTCTCCAGGCCAAACGCACCACCTCCTAGTTGACTCTGATTAGGAGGGGCACTCTGCCAAGTTGATGGATGATTGGACTGCTGGTGAAATTTGGGTGCTGGCGGTTGCTGCTGTTGCTGCTGCTGCTGCTGTTGTTGTTTCTGCTGTTTCTGGACCTGGTGCTGCTGGTTCTGCATGAGCTGTGCTCTGTGCTGCTCCCGAGCAGCGAGCTGCTGCAGCTGCTGCGCCGGCGACAAGTCTTTGGGTGGCATCAGGTGGTTCTGCAGCGGCCTGGGCTGGCTAGGCTGCTGCTGCGTATGCTGGTGTCCGGACAGAGAAGGTGAGGATGCAGAGGCTGGCGGCATGATTGGGGAGCTGGCATGCATCGGAGGCCCAGACGAGGTGGACGGGATGTGTGGTGACCCAGTGCGCGTGTCCTGTTCAAAGGCAGAAGAGGCGGGTGCTGGGGAAAACTCTGCCTTAACCGTAGCGAGGTCTGCGGGGAGGAGGCTGGAAGGTGCCACAGTGCCAGATGGCACCTCCGAGTCCTTGCGGTCCTCAAAACCGTCGTTGAAGAGCTCTTGGATTTCTTCATAAGGCATCGAGCGATTAAACTCCTCCATGAGCTCGGTCCACTCCTGTTCGTTCAGGTTGAGGTCAGGCAGGATGATGTTGCCGTTGCCCCCACCGGTAGGCAGGATGTCATCCATGGGCTCTTGCTTCATTTCCTTCAGACGGATGTCAGACTCAGCGGAGAGAGCGACACCGTTTTGCTCAGCAGTACCCACTGCTGGTGCACCATTCAGTGCCAAGTCAGCAGCCAAACCATGCTTGGTGTCCATGGGTGAATGAGGGGGCATGACGCCATTTGAGGACCCATTCAGACTACCCAAGCATGCATCTTCCAAACATGACTTTTTTGATGGGGGGTAACCGTCACTGAATCCATTTACCTGGTCACGGCCAACAGGAGGGCTGGCGTTCTCCAGTTTCCTCTTCACTGTCTCTTGCAACTAGAGGGCATAGAATAAAAACATTAAAACAACCTTTTAACAAAGCAAACAAACAAAAAGGCTATTTCTTTCAACAGATTGCAGTAGCACTAGTAAACAGAACCCAGGGGTGTTAGGCTTGCAATAAAACGCTTATTGTTCTAGAGTTCCAAGCACTTGTTTTAAGATGGCGGACACTGACCTAGTGCCAAATCAATTCATACATTTGGCAAACTATTCACAAGGGCAAGGACTCATCGGTCTATACAATGTATTGCACAGGCGGTCGTATCTTAACATGCCCCGTGTTTAATCTCCAGTCCCAGCGTTAGCTGAGGTTGCAGTTTCATCTGAACACTAGCTGAGCTAGCTGAAGCTTAACACCTTCTCCGACACACACACACACACACACACACACACAAAACCATTGAGAGAGGCGAGTCACTGCAGGGCTTTCTGAACCAGAAAAACTGGTCTCTCTTTTTGCACGCTTGTGCCAGGATCATCTCCCTCAAGTTACGCATGCACACCCTTTCTCACATTCCCAAGACTTTTTCCTAAACCACCTCTGTTCTTAATCTTTTTCACTAACCCCTTTCACCCCCGCCCCTGTCTCTCTCTCTCTCTCTCTCTCGCTCGCTCTCTCTGCCTTCATGACTCGCCCTCTTCACAACTGTGGCCACCACAGGGCTGAGCCACATGAGGCTAATTACCATGCGTATGGATGTACGAACCACAACAAAAGAGGCAGCGCTGTGGCTGCAGCGGGGTTGAGAGAGCGTGCCGAATTCCTGGCCAGGCGCTGCTTGCCATTTAGGCCACAATGAAGCAGCGCGAGGGTCGCCCACCTCGGACAAGCGCCAACCGAACCGGGCACGCGGACCACCGAGAGCCGCTTGGCAGCGCCGTAGCTTTAGTGATACGTTACGCCAAGCAGCAAGCTGACAAGGAATGCTCGGGTGCTGACGGCGCTCTTACACGGCGAGCGTATCATTACAAATAGAAAGGTCTTGGAACTAGTTTTGCGTTTCCCCCAAAACAACGACGAAACGTTGGCATTTAAAATGTTATCAGAAGCGAAAGCAATATTTGTGTAGTGAAAACAGCCTTTATGTTTACTCGTATCGTATCAGCAGCTGAGTAAGAGCAAATGTAGGCCAACTGCTTAGCAGGTAAGATGAGATTTACTGAGTCATTCTGGGACGGAGAGGAGCGTCAGCGTCGATACGGCTGTACTGTCCTACATCGACACACTGCCAAGCAAACCAAGGGAGAATTTCTCAACGTGCGCTGCCGAATCGTTTACGAGGCGTTATGAATAAAAAAAAATTTTTCAAACTGAGAACACTGTAAATAGTGCACACTGAACTTTGGCCTAAGCAGCAAATTTCCTGTTGCAGGGTAAAGGCTCCAGTATGGACACTTGCATCAGCACACACACAGCTGTCCTCGGGGCAATGGGAACAATGGCGAGTCGTCTGTGTGGGCGAGTTTGGGGGGAAGGGTGAGCTTAGACCCGAGTCATCCTAAAAGTCCCCCGATCGGCCTCTTTCCTTCGGACAGCCTTTCTGAGAGCTGGAGGACATACGGCACGCCAGCAAGAACCTCTATACGGAGTCCTCCATCACCGAATCATGGAGGATTTACACACGACCTGGGTGTTCCAAACTTTTAACGAGTTCATTTAAGATAACGAACCCAACGGCGATAACGCTGGGGTGCTGAAGATGGCTCAGATACGCGATCTTGCCGTGACTGACGCACCGCATACAGGGTTCCGAGGGTGTCATTAACACCCATCGTGCCGACTTTTATGCTTTTATTGCAAGTGGAACGGCTTTTAAGGGCTTCGCACCCTATTCGTTTAATGCCCAAGCGTTCAATCACGGTACCAATCTCTAAAAATCGTGGCTAAATTCCTTCACAGTCTAAGCAAGGACGCGTGTTCTCCACGCTGGATTATACGAAGGTCTTCTATTGATTACTCTTCATCGTGAGCGACCGATACCGATATCCATCCCCCTCCCCCCACGTGAAGTAATACCACAAGATGTTGCCTTGGTTATATTACTTAACAGTAATGTTGTAGATTGTTGTTTTAATTGAGGATCAAATAAACAAGCCCAACAAATTCGTTTTACAACGGACATTTTCACAGGGCTTTAAAAAAAAACAAAAAAAACACGGCAAACAGCTAATTTCTCAGTGTTTCATGAGACTGCGTAATAATTCCACGCTGGTGAGGACGCGACTGCCGCGTTAAAGTTGTGCGTCCTCGAATTGCGATCGGTTCCCGAGCCTATCGATCGAGCCGTACCGCTTGGCGGCCGATCGTACGGAGCGTCCCTACCGAAAAACACATAACATGCATCAAGCGCTTTAAAAGCTACACGTCATGCTAGAATTGTGAAATTTCAGTTATACAGTATTAATAACTGCTCTCCAGTTAAATAGGATCATTACTTTCTGCACTGAAGAATGACAATCCAGTAAGGTGGAGCAAGTCTGTTATTACGCTTTTACTCGGGCACACACAAAGGGCGTTTCCAAAAGAAAGTGAAATCCCCCTCAACCCCCATTCCCTCCACCGCACCGCCAAGGGCAACCACATCATCATCATCATCGACGGTGCGTCCTACAAGTGGAATTCCCTGGCACCAGTCCAAACCCTTAACAGAATAAAGCCTAGCCGGTTCCCTGTAAGGGATTCTGCGTAGGTGTGAGGTGCGGGCATAGAGATCCTGATTACCTGTTAAAACCGTCTGAAAACGCAGGTAGTGGCAAACATTACTGAAATCATGTACAGGTTTCAGAGAAAACCTACACTCTGGAAAATAACTAAACAGGCTCCACTGACCGTGTTAGAAAGACTGTTCTTAATATTGTAATTCTGAGACGCATGAGACCGGCATACAGCCAGTTCCAAAAGTGGGCGTGGCGACACATGAAACCGTCGTAAGCAGAGCCATGACGATGATGGAAACAAAAGCGTGACAAAAAAAAAAACCTTTAACCTTCATAAAGTGGAGGAAATAACCTCCTCTCGCACCGCTACCGCTGTACGGGTTAGGCTTTAATTTTCTTTTGTTTTTGTGTTTTCCTCCAATCAGCAGTAATTCTGCGACATAATATTTTGGTTACAACAAAACTCGACTGCTGAAAGCAGATTACAGAGCTGGTCTCCTATTACAGCTGAACAAATGAGCCACGGCAGCCAAAACTCTCTCTCCGAAAAGTGTTTTAAGGCGAAACGCATCAAATTACAAGGAAAGAACACTCGCCAGAACGTCAGAATTCCCCCCACCCACCCAAAAAAAAAATCATGTTTCCACTTGTTCGAAGTAGAAAATTTGAATGAATCTGTCAAAACTTCATTCATTCGTCTAATCGATCAATGATGACATTAGAGAGAAGTGGTCAAGTCTAATTAGTCAGATGTCTAATATTTAATTAGACAATAAAAACAAAAGAAGAACTTAGAACGTGACTTTCGCACACTTTGTCCACACACAAACCAATTTCCCCAGGTGTAATACACAACTGTATATAATAATAATAATAATAATAATAATAATAAGTACGTTTCATATGTTGTTTGGAAAAAAAAATAAATAAATACACTTCGCCCAAGATCTTAAAAAAACAAACAAAAAAAAACACGCTTTCTAGCCAAAAAAAGTCCCGTGCCACATTCCATCATTAGATGTCAGTGCTAGTTGGGCTCATTTGAACATTAAATTAACTGGAAAATTAGCTAATTAACTATTAATTAGAATTAATCAGTCTGTAGAACCATTTCCTTTTTTTCAAAATTTGTGATGCAATTCTGTGTTTTTGGCAGCGAACTACTCGAATTTGGTGAAATTGCGACCGCCTGAAATTGTCCTGCACGCTCTCTCGCGGTGACGTTTGTTGGTAAACGAGACCTTTCAGCTGTACTCCTCTTGCACACACGTGACTCGGAGAAGGCTTTGACTGAATGCGCATCGTGACGACATCACGTGAATGCGTCTCGTTCCGAATTGGAGATTTATTTATTTTTTAATTTGCACGCTCCTTTCGAATGCTGCGCCGTGTCATTGATTTTGCGTCAATTTCTGCGATCGCAAAAATCCTCACGGGACTGAACTGTAGAAGTAGCATGGAGCGTGTTGGTTAATATATGGAGGGATTAATATATATATATATATATATATATATATGGCTATACGCTCGTCTCCTCCTCTGGTCACAAGAATACTCGCTCGTTTGCTTTAGTTTGTATCAACGCACCGGACAGAACAGGCTAACTAGCTCACCGTGTCTCAGTGTGTTACATTAGCTAGCACTTTTTAGCGGTTAGATTTCCAGGCAACCCAAAAAACGGGACCGGGTAGACAGACTGGGCACACCGGACCATTTCCCTCGCCCAATGCGCTAGCTGATGAAGGTTTCCTTTATCCATGACTGTTTAACCTTTTTAGAGAGGAATGGACACGACAGGAGCATGTCAGTAAAAGTTCAAAAGCAAACAGCATTGTCCGCTCGTAAACCCTTATCGAACGACCGGCATTAAAAACACTGGAACCTGATTGGCTCTTTCATTTTATGATGTAAGAACACTTGCAGTCGTATTAGCTTTCTAAATTATTTAAAAGAATGTGGCGGTGACGGTTTTTGCAGTTCGACCAGTCTGCAGGCTTCGGCGCGTCACATACGCACTGACAAACAATGAAAGCGTAACGTGACTGTAAATCGTTTGACACTTGTTACGTGGCCATTTTTGTTCCTGCTTGCTTTTGGCTTAGATTTTCTATTCGGTTTAAGACTGGTGTCGTGTTTCGGGTTATCATACCGCCGCGACGTGGAGCTGTTTTGTGTTTTGTTCTCTCTTTCAGGTATTTGGTTGGAAATGAGCCAATAAGACACTTCTGCAACCTTCAGAATGTTGACTGCAGCGGTCGCGTCGTTTACTCCCACCGCAATACCGTCCTTGTCCTATCGTTCTGGTAGAGGCAGATCTCCTGTTCGTCAGGCTTCGCATGCTGTGGTAAACTCTGAGGTTACGCTGGTGCGTACTTCTCTTTCACAACCTCGCACACGTCGGTGCGTACATCCTGTACAACACTGAGGATTTCGCGTGCGCATCCAGATCCTCCGTTATCGTAACACACGGAAGCGGATCGTTTGCTCGATCGGGTCGGACTTGTTTCGAACTGGAAGTGTCAAAAAAAAAAAAAAAGGCTAAAAATATTTCACTATGTGTAATGAATCTAGAATATGTGAAAAGTTCCGCTTTTGGAAGTAAATTACGGGAAATAATTCACTTGTCCACGAGATCCTTATTTTCTGGAATGCACCGATAGACGGGGGAAACGTTTATGTCTTTGACAATGGTGACGTCAAAGTGTCGAAGACGGATGCCCGCTGTGGTTTAGTGTGTGCGTGTGTGATGAACGTGCCATGACTCCGTCTCTCATGACTGCTGATTAGATTGTTACACTGTGGCCTGTGTGATGGTGTTTGCCATTTAATTTCACTTTTGTTTCATCATCACACCGACGTGCTGAAGTGGCAGAATAAGAGACTGTGCCTGATTGCTTCCGTTTGTGTAGATCTCATACGAAATTGTGTCAGAAATTTAAAAAGGCAGCCGGAGTAAACACAAAATTCAGTTTTTAAATGATTTAACGAAGCAAAAAAGTTCTCCAATACCAACTGGACCTGTGTGAAAATGTATTTGCCACCATAGTTTCTTACTCCCCAAATCCATGAAACTGCGTTCATGATGGGGTTCAGCTGGACTACATGCAACCGGGCCTGATTACTGCAAACCCTGTTCAATCACATCGACACTTGCATAGAACGGTAACAGCATGAAGTTGGTTAAAAGGTCTTACTCAGTAACACACTATGCCAAAGTTCCAGAAAATTCCAGAAATTATGATAGTAGTGATTGAAAGAAATCAGTCTGGGAAGGGTTACAAAGCTATTTCAAAAGGCTCTGGGACTCCAGAGGACCACGGTGAGAGCCGTTATCTCCAAATGCACAGTAGTGAACCTTCCCAGAAGTGACCGACCTTCCAAAATTCCTCCAAGAGCACAGCGACGACTCATCCAGCAAGTCACAAAAGAGCCAAGGACAACATCAAAGGACGTACAGGCCTCTCTTGCATCAATAAAGGTCACTTTTCGTGACTCCACTATCAGAAAGACACTGGGCAAAAATGGCCTCCGTGGAAGAGTGGTGAGGTGAAAACCACTGCTGACCCAGGAGAACATTAAAGCTCGTCTGAATTTCACCAAAACACACCTTGGTGATCCTCAAACCTTTTGGGAGAATGTTCTGTGGACTGATGAGCTGAACGTGGAACTGTCTGGAAGACAGGGGTCCCGTTACATCTGGTGTAAACCAAACACAGAATTCCACAAAAAGAGCATCATACCTACAGGCAAGCATGGTGGTGGAAGTGTGATGGTGTGGGGATGCTTTGGTGCTTCAGGGCCTGGGGAACTTGCAATAATTGAAGTAAACATGAATTCTGTTCTCTACCATAAAGTCCTAAAGGAGAATGTCCGGTCTTCAGTCTGTAAGTTGAGACTCAAGCGCGACTGGATTATGCAGCAAGACAACGATCCAAAGCACAGGAGTAAATCCTAGTCCAAGAAGTAAGTGAAAGACTGATCTCCAGTTAGCGGAAGCGTTTGGTTGTTGCAGCTAAAGTTGGCACAAACAGAAGGGGGCAATTAGTTTTTCACACGGGTGAAAGGTGTCGGATGACTTTCTTTCCTTCAGTAAAATCGTAGTGTGTTTACTCAGGCTACCTTTGTTTTAGCGTGAGAGATGCACAAACCCAGAAGAAATCGCTGTAAGAGAGGTGCTCACTAAAGGTCAAGGCAGGAGGAACACGTACAGACGTGGAGTGTCCAAACCTCATCTTACTGAAGAAGTGTGAAAAACAAACTTATCGATAAGACCATTGACAAAATCTGCCGTACCGGACACACGCTCCACGTTTAACTCCGGGTCCAGAACGGTCTGTCCAGCTGACCCGGGTCACGTGTAAAGGCTAAGCAAGAGACTTGATGTTATAAGCAGAGCAAGAATGTTGAGTTTCCCCCCACATCACAATTACTCTGAGACATCCGTGTGCGTCCGACTCATAAATACGAGCTTTCCGATGCGCCGATGAAACGGGGAAGGGGACGGCACTTAATCATGGTGAAGCAGACCGCTTCTGTGCTTTTAAGCACATTTGTCCTAGCTCGTACGAGCGAACCCCAGTGAGATATTGCAGCATTATGCAAAATGCTAAAAGATTGGCAGGTCCAGTAATAGAATATAACCGGCGTGAGCGCCGCTTGACATCGTGGCGGTACGGGACAATTAGTCTAGTCATTCACTCCAGGCCGCATTCGCTCTGTCACAACACCCCTGTGTTTATAGGGAAGGAAACTGCACTTCTCTCGTTTTAAATAGCTGCCATTAAGCAAGACGTGTCTTTGGTTAAGCTCTCCTTCAGCAGCACGATGAAATCTACTGAACGAACCATCAAGTTCTACAACAAGCCCAAAAGAAACCCAAGATGGATCACGTTTCCCAATCAACTCTGTTTCTCGGGCCCACTGCACCAAATAATCCTCTACTTCTTTTCCCATAACAACTTGCTGCCATCATTATTATTATTATTAGTAGTAGCTAATTTTTGGACACCATCCTTCTGCAGGGCATTCTGGGATTGAACAAAACACCATGTATTGAATACGCTTTAAGAAAATTGAGAGTTTAGAACTCGTGAAACTGTGTCCTTAGCAGTCAACATTGTGTAATTTTGGAGAAACGCCATCAGTCAGTATGTAATACTTCCACATCGTGAAGAACCTGTGTGTTAGCGCCATCCTGGAGGAGATGGAAGAGCACGGCTAGGTTAATCAGAAACGAGCACTCTCGTCAGCTCACGGGCGCATTTCACCTCACGATATCACTAACAGTACTTAACGTATCCTTTCCAAATCAGACCTAAGCATCGTTAACAATTGATGTACTTACGTGACAGACAGCGGGGCTGATACGTACGGCCCTGAAACTCCGGATCGGCGGCCACGTTTACACGCGAAGATTTTCGCCTGTCCGAACGAATTCTAATGAACTGCTTATATGCGGTCGGGTCCATAAATATTTGGACAGTGACTGTTTGGGTTTGTTTTTTTTTTTTTTTAATCTTTACTGTCTACCACGATACATAGGAGACGAAATTAAAGAACGTATACGAGCTTTAAAATGGATCAAAGGTAAAAGCTATTTCATGAGAGAGATCAATGTGAGAGATCACTTTTTTTTTATTATGTTTCCATACACGTACACCAGGTTGTCCCAAAAGTCTCCATACATAGGAGAAATACTAATATATATATGTATATATTATTATATATCTCATACTACATGTAAAAGCATTTTTCTCCGATAGCCTTCGACATTCCCTCCGAGATTTTGCGATCGCAGAAATGAATGCAAAACCGAGCAAACTCAAGACGCGTCACGTGACGTCATCAAAACGCGCCCGTACCCATCCAAAGCCGAAGCCCTGTTCGATTCACGTGTCGAACATGAGTACGGCTAAAAGGTCTGATTTACCGACGAACATCCCTGAGAAAAAACGCCCATTCGAGCTGTTTTCCGCAACAACGATAACAACAAAAACACACACACACACACACAAAGCACTCCGCAATGTGCGTCTAAAATTTTTAAGACACACGTGCAAAATCGAGCATTTCCGACCCTAACGATCACACAAAAAAACGCCTCTGAGAAAATAAGTACGCGCCGAAATCTTTGGATTCGGATCGTTGGATTCGTGGCTGGATCGGGAAGCGCTCGCAACAGACTTTAACGCGTCTCACACACAAACGACACCGAACTTATTAACAAATTCAAAACAAGACGGAGAAGTCATCTACATCCCAGAGAGTGTGTGTATGTATATATATATACACACACACCGGACCATACAACCCGTATGTTTTTCCCTCCTGCACTCATAACAACTTCCACTCTTCCGGGAAGGCTTTCCGCTGGATTTTGGAGCATCAGCGAGCGAACACATCCTGAATTGCTGTGTGCTTCCAGCTTTGTTGGAACAGTTTGGAGAAGAACCACGTATGGGGTTGTGATGCCCAGGTGTGCACATACTTTCAGACAACAGGATCTTTTTTTTTTTAAATTATTTTTTAAAGAGAGAGTCTGGATGAGTTAGGGTTTTCAAATCTGTGATATGGGTATGGTGGTTAAAGTGTTGGGGTAGGTGTGTTGGTGCTTACCGCGATCAGGGTGCTGTTGCGGTTCTGCTCTCCAGGCGCGCTGCTGCTGCTGCTGCCGCTACCGCCGCCGCTTACTCCTCCTCCTCCGTCGGCGCTCTCCGCGCCTCTCTGCGCCGCCTGCTCGCTCCCAGTCTGCGGCTGTCGGTGTTTGTTAGAGCGCTTGGCTTTGGTCTGCAAGCAGCGCTGGTGCAGGGCGAAAGTTTGCTGCCTCTCGAGTTCGAGGCGCTCCATGGCCGTGTTGTCGTAGCGGCTCTGGCAGCTGTTGTGATGCCGCCGGAAGAGCTCGATGCGCCGCCGGAGCCGCTCCATCACCGCGCTGTGCCTCGACACCACATAATCCGCCATGCCGATCAATCAACCCGGTTATATAAAAAAAAGTTTCACTTCAAATATCGCTGCCTCCTTTTTTTCCCCCCCTTGCTCTTTCACTTTAACTTTTATTTTATTATTATTTATTTTATTTTTTACAAAACACTCTCCTCAACTGCCTCCATTTTAGTCAATATTTGCCAACTAGTGCTCTAGTTACACAACAACAAAAAGAAACCCGACATAGTTCAGCGATTCACCGTTAAATGTCTGGGTTTTAATGCTCTGAGCTCACACACGCCTACACAAATCTCAGCAACAACAAGACTTTTTCCATCGAGCCAGACCCACAAGTCCCACTAAACTCACTCGAGCTCGTTTACCACAAAGGGTACTTTAGGTACTTTGCATTTATTATTTATCGAATGCAGACTTTTCCAACATCCATGGCATCCCGGTGGGAAAAGCTCACCATACAGAAGAAATAAGAAGTAGTAAATCAAGTCTGAATGTCTGAATTAAGATAAGAAAAGTGTTGTCTCATGAGTTTGGACTTTTCTCCAACTCCTTAACCTCAATACAGCCCAATAGTCTCTCTCTCTCTCTCTCTTTCTCTCTCTTTCTCTCTATCTTTATCAAACTTTTAGACCATCAACATTTCTCACACAAACAACCCTTCCGTCTAAAACCCGATAAACAAAACGTCTGAGCCATTAAAAAAACATTAAAGCACAAACTTATCCACTTTCACAACTCTTTTCTCCCCTCCTCTTAAAACAGCTAGCTAGCTAACAGCTGATCTGTATTAAATCTATACAGCTAGATACTTACTGAGCAAAGCTACAGATGTAGCTAAGCTAGCAAGCTAGCGCTAACTAGCCCTAATAACAAAGCATGCTGGAATAAATAAAGCACTTTCACCGAGAGCGAGCAGTAAAAGTTACTCACACCCCGAAACAACCACCGCCGAGTCCGTTGTCTGACAAACCGAGCGAAAAGAAACCGCAAAAAGCGAACAAATAAACTCTACTCTCGGTCTGCTGCTTCTATTGTTTTACAGTGTACAAGCAGTTCGCCGCCGCCATCTTGTAATAAGTTTTTTTTTTCTTTTCTTTTTTTTTTTTTTTTCCTCTTCACCGTTTTCGCCCCGCCTTCTTTGTGTGATTAGCAGTACGAAGGACCAATCAGAACAGGGTATTTCAGTGACGTCGAACACTTTGGGCGGGGAGGCGAGGGGGGCGGGGGACAAAAAAAAAACAAAAAAAAAAACATTCCACTATTGTAGGAAACGAACGTACACGAGCGCGAGCGCCTGTCACGCACTTTCTCCTAGTTTCCACTGTTGTGAATGATGAAGTATTGTGATTGTGTTTTTGTTTAAATGTAATGAAAAGGTTTGTGTGAAAGAGATGAAACTTCTGGCAATCCCAGATTAAATATACTAACCGGCTGAAACAAACAAACAAAATATATATACGCATATATGTAATGGTTGTCATGGGAATTGTATTGGTTTTAATAGGAACTGTAATGGTCCCTGTGGGTCTTTACTGGTAATTTGTTGCCTTCTGTTAGTGGAATGGTATGTCTAGGGGACACCATTGAGGACCAGTAATGGTTTTAATGGTTAGCTGATGGTTTGTAATGATATTTGTAGTGGAAACCATTAGAATTTCTACCATGGTTTGTATTGTTTGTTTTTCAATAGGGAAACTATACTTATTTTACTAATTAAGAATAATATAAGTGGTCTTTAAGGTTTTCCATTCGTTTATACTTTCCTCTTCGGTACATGCTTTATATTGGCTTGTGGTGGAGCCGAAGCCTATCCCAGGAGCACTGGACTGGACTGAACTGGACTGAGCACACACACACACACACACACACACACACAGAGTATGGAAACCAATCCAGCTACTGGCACGATTTTGGAAGGCAGGAGAAGAACGAAGAACTTGGAGGAAACCCTGAAACACAGGAAGAACATGCAAAACTCCACACAGACCGTAAACCCCGCTAAGACTCGAACCAGAAGGGACCCTGGAGATGTGATGTGACACACCACACCACCATGCTGTGTCTGTACACAAGTTTTTAAAGAGGAATCTTACTCCATATTTTATATATATATACACACACACACTAATGGTCGAAAGTTTGTGGACACACGACTGAAATGTTTCTCATGATCCTAAAAACCTTTTGATCTGAAGGTGTGTGATTAAACGTGTGAAATCGGCGTCGTAGACAAAAATATAATCGTGCCGACGTATTCGGTTCTTTCATTAGGAAACTAACATTTTATTTACAAAAAAAAAAACGTTTTGTTAAACAGATGACTCGGAGCGAAATATTCTGAAAGGCAGCCGATAAGAGTCCGGCGTCGGTGTGAACTCCTTTAACACCGCTTAAAAATCACCTCAGGGAAATTCTTCAAGAAATCACTCAAGAAAACACCAAGAATACATTTCTGTAAATTCTAGGCAGAAAGGGCGTCGACTTTGAAGATGCAAAAATACGAAACTATTTAGATTTGTTTTGGATATTTTTCATCTCAACAAAATTCCCATAGTTCCATGTATTATTCCAGAGTTTTGATGACTTTTTATTATTCTAAAATGTGAAAAATTAAAAAAAAAGAAAAAAAGAATGTGTCTAAACTTTTGACTGATAGTGTGTGTGTGTATATATGTATATATATATACACACACACACACACACACACACACACACCCTTTGTGATGTTACCTTAATAGTTTCTTTTGGCACAAAAAGGAGGGGGGGGGGGTTGGGCTCATGTCTCAGATGTTCAGGGAAACAGAGAACAAGATCAGATTGTTCAACAGGACTTGTACCAGCCAGTGAATCGTTCAAGCTTAAACACAACTAAATTCCTGACCAAGCCTCGTCTGACCCATTTAACGCAGAATTACACAACTCAAATGTACCAATTGCTTGCGGTTCCCAAAATAGTCCTGTCATGTGGTGGACTTCCTACACTTGTGGCTAATTTTAGATCAATACTTCACAGAGATGTTTATGTCATGTGATTGCTATCACATGGTGTGAAAGTAGAACTTTGCCCTGTGGAAAAACTCATTCTTCAATCGTTTGGTTTTTTGTTTTTGTTTTTTAAAAACGGGCCTTCAAAAACAGCAATAATGTGTAGTCACTTATGATTCGGTACACCCCTCTGGAACAAAAAGAACCCAAGAATGCGAAATATTTTTGCACGACACATTCTCCATCAGATCATTTATTTTCATCCGTCAAAACGACGAGACGAGCGACCGTACCCAGGGCATGTCGCCTTTACTCGTACAATTCCCATGTTAGAGCAAGGAAAACCGGGATGCAAAGAACAGTTCAAATCAAGAAAATTAGAAGTAACACTATATTATATTATATTATATTATATTATATAAAATCTTTAGCCATGGACTGCCTTATTAGAAGGTAGCTCTAATGCTTCCACATAGCATCGTAAAAAGAGAATTTACTAAAAGAGAAGCCATTATACCGACAGGAAGCATGCTGTCGAGTTCGTCAGGGTAATAAGGAAAACAAATTTCCGTGACTGAAAAATATTTCCAATTATAACGGCCTACCGCCCACCAAATAAATCAGCACACGACGCCCAGATTGAGAAGACGAACGTCTTTCGTAGAATCCATTTATTTTAGTTTTGTAAGTAACATGATGGAATTTGAAACCCCTCCCCACCCCACCCCTCCCCACAGCCCTTTCGCCACACCATTGCCTGAAATATACATAGTCAATCACGTGGAAGTTCTTAATCTCACTATGCTACCAGGTATAATCATGCCATCATTCTTCACATATGCGCATTGATCCATGTCCGGCCAGTACAACAAATGTGAAATGGTTTGAAGAGAGACAGAATTTAAAAAAAAACAAACAAAAACAAACACTACTGGACAAAACAAGATGTAGGAAGCAAAGGCCAGAGAGGATGCTTGCTCAGAGAGAGAGAGAGAGAGAGAGCGCAAGAGAGAGAGCGCGCGAGAGAGAGAGAGAGAGATGTTAGAATAGCAGCAGTGCATGACGATATTAATGATTGTGTATTCGAATGGTAGACTCTGTTACTTTAGAAAGAAAGTGCCAGCTCTTTATAAAGCTTGGGACAGAACTCGAATTGCTGCAACGTCCTCCGCTGCTTCGCCGCTGGATGGCGAGCGGATGGTGGAGGTCAGCAACTATGGTAAGATCAAAATTTCAGAGTCTTTAGGCAGCGGTGAAGTAGTAGTGTACTCCGGGTCGGCGCCGTTTTAGTGCCGTTTTCATGTCTTTGGGGTTTAACTTGTGACGGGACAACGTGGGCAGCTAGCTTTAGCGATTAGAAATGAAAAAAAAACAAAACAAAACCACATCAGGATACTCTATTGTACTGAATGGATAATAATAATAATAATTAAAAAAAAGCAGCATTTGCTGTGCTTTGCTGCTGCTCAGACAGGATGATGTCACAGGAAGTGATGCGAGCTGAGTCACCCGTCAGAGAGGGGTCCACGGCTGACTCAGCGCACCAATGGGAAAACGAAAGCGGTGGTACGGATACGTTTCTGATGATTCACCTCAGACAAGGACGTCAGCCTTACTGCCTTTTTTCTCTCTCTTCATATCCTAAATCAAATCAACAGCATGGAAATACTCAGTTTTCAGCCTCTCACTCATCTACAAACTACAACCTCTACCTGGGTGGTCAGCCCCGTTGTGTTGTGGTGTGTTGTGGTGTGTTTGTCCCCCTGATTCTCGAAAGAAAAAAGAAAAAAAAAAAATATGAAAACGCATGATTTAGTACAAAGAAATGTCTGGTGAAAACAAAACGAGATATTAAGAGATATTAACAAACAAGTACAATGGAAAAAAAAAAAAACAAAAACACAAACCCCTCACAGTACATTCACAGAAATAAAACGAGCTAACTGCGTTCTACAAATAAGGCAGTGCGCTACAACCTAAAGCCTAACAGGGGTTCTGGGTGGACACCCCGCAGTGCAAGAACAAGGGGTTCCTCTCTAGATCATGGTCAGAAATGTTTACAAGGAATAACGAGACCTCTGAACGAGTGTAAAAAGGTATCATGTGGGCTTCAAGGAATGGTGTGGACGAGATGGTGCAGAGGTACAGAACCTTCCTTCCTGTCTATGTTTCCAGAAGGAGATCAGGGCCACTTCGGATTTCTCCTTATTTACGTTCAGATTTACGTGCCCGTCTGCTTTAAAAGCCGAGCCTGAAGCATGGTGCTGTAGCGTTGCCACGTTCTGACACTTTCTCTGAATTACACTAGCAAGATGCCAGCTGGAGGCCAGCAGGTAGGGGTGTGTGTGTGTGTGTGTGTGTGTGTGCGCAAGAGAGAGAGAGAGAGCTGGGAAAAGGATAGAGAAGGGGGATTTACATTAGCAACGGCACATTTAAGGAATGATCATGTTTTTTTCCTTTTCTTTTTAGTAAAACAAAAACAAACAAACAAACAAAAAAAATCTACTCTATTTATGGTCGTCATCATCATCGTCATCATCATCCTCCTCCTCACACCAGTCGGAAGTGGCGATATTTCTTCCGTCGGACCGTTTGGTTTCTTTCTCTCTGCAGTCACTTGTGTGAGGACGGAGCAGGAGACCAGAGGAGGACAGAACAAGGGTAAATGGAGAGACCGAGGGACGGAGGGAGTCGGGGTCAAGGGAGACTCAGGAAAGGGGCTGCGGTTGAGCAGATGCAGTAAGAGTCCATCAGTCCTTTCTAGCTCTCGCTTTGCTTCTCGGGGACCTCCTGAGGACATCGTCCTCTTGTTTCTACACAGAAAAGAAAGAAAGAAAGAAAAAACCCATCATCACACCATCATTGCAAACACAGCTTTATTTGCTCTTATAGCACAGTGCTGTTGAATTCTTGATTCTGATTGGTCAGAAGGTGCTGATTCGTTTTCTATTACAGCAGCTCTGACTACAAGGTTCTTTACATCTATGCACTCTATTATGTAAAACAAAAATTTAAAAAATAAACAAATAAAGGCTGACGTTCCAGAAAACGTTCTCTGTGTGATGTTTGTTTAGTATTACGGAAGGAGACTCCAGTTTTAGCGCTTTCTAACGTTCAGAGGTTAAAGTTACTCGTTGAAAAGTTTTCCGACTCTTTATTCAGTCCGTACAGGATTTCGCAGAGGGGGTTTTTTTTTGTGCGACCAAAAACGCTCGATTTCGCCCCCGCGTTTTTCAAAATTTGCAACGCAACTTGATGGGGATTTTTTTGTTGGCGGAAAACTAGCCGGATTGGCAAAACCGATGTCTGTCGGCACTTGTGTTTGGCGCAGGCGAATCGAAGGGGACTTTTGGCTGAACGCGAGTTGTGATGACGTCTCACGACATGTCTTGGTCGTGTTAGTATTATGGGATGTGAGCATGAGAGGAGAGTATCAAAGCACCGTCTCTGCGATCGCGGAATCATGGAGGAACTGCATTATAGGGGCTATAATCAGTCCGTCTAAGATCTCGCCATTTTCCGATCGTAGAAATGAACGTGAAATCGAGCAGACGCCGCGATATTCGTAGGAGCCTGCAATTTGTTCTAAATTAACAAAGATTTTCCCGCACGTTCGGGCCGAGACGCGTGATGCCACGTGACGTCGTCACGACACGCGTTCAGCTGAAGCCCTCTTCGATTCACGTGCTAAAAACGGTCTCATTGAACAACAAACATGACTGCGAAAGACCGTCCGAAACAATTTCCTGCAATTTTGCAGATTCAAGTAATTTTCTGAGGAAAAAAAAAAGAAAAAAGCAAGCTCCACAAGTTGCATCACGGACTTTCCATGGAATCCTGTACGGACTGCTTAAAGGAAGCGATTAACATCAACTAGCTAGCTTTGTGAACGTTCCACAACGTTAAATGTAACTATAAACGGATAAAAAGCTGTGGTATAAGGATAATAAAACACTTTGGGACATGAGGTTAACTTCATTCTCAAACTAAACCGAATACAGGACATACTCAAGAGACAGAGGGGGGAAAAAAGAGAAAAAAATATATATATATATATATAAAAATTAAAAAAAAAAAAAAAAAAAAAAAAAAAAAAAAATGGTGAAACTGTCAGGCTCAGCCAGTCTTCTGCAACAGCTCCGCCTACCTCATCTGATTTGTCTTCCTGTTTGTCTGCTTCCTCTTCCTCTGGTGCTTCTGCTTCTGCAGGGCTTTCCTCCGCATCAGCTTTCTTCTCTACGGGGAGAGACGAAGAGCCACATTCGTTCATTTCACACAACAAACCTGTGTGTGTCACTTTAAAGATACGGCATCATAGGCGGAGTTCAGCAACAGCTGGGCCGCGTTCGGTCTACGGGTGATTTTTAATATAAACGGCCGTTAAATAATCGGTGTACCTAATAAACCGGCAGATACCTAATAAACATGGCAGTCGGGCGAGATGGATAACTCATTTCAGAGAACACTTCCAGGATTGTAAATAGAACTAAGCTTCAGTTTTGCGCAGTGTATAATACCTGACTCTTCATCCCTGGCCTCTTCTTCTTCCTCTTCTTCTTCCTCCTCCTCTTCCTCCTTCACATCAGGCTGAGGCTCGTCAGTCTTCTTGTACTCGGCAGCAGAGGTCGCTGGCTTCTTCTGTAAATTACAGCACGGTGGGAGGTTCAGAGAACACTGACGATCTGCAGTACAACAATCATCACATACCGACAGCTCCACACACACACATACACACACACACACACACACACACACACACACTACCTTTCCAGTGCAGCAGAAGACGAAGATAAGGACAACAGGGAGAGCCACGGTCAGGACGTAGACCACCCAGAGCCAGGGTCTCTCTTCTGCTGCAGACATCATCTGATTAACGAGACCAGGCTGCAAACAAGAAGCAGAGACAAATTATAGAACCATAACACACACACACACACACACACACACACACACACACACACACACACACACACACACACACAAACAAACTCCAGGCTGAAGCTAAATCTGAGCCAAATAAAATAAAACACAGACAAGAAATTCAAACCCAAACCAATAAAACTTTATTAATACCTAAAAGAAACTCGGTCCTTAGGCACTCCATCACCCCATTTCAGGACAATTGGAGAACGTGCGCTACTCTTTTATTCTCCAGAACAGGTCCCGAGGGGACAGCGTGCACAGGGCACACTATGAAGGGCACGCTTTGGAGAACAGGGCGGGGTTTATCCCAACAAGATGTTCATCACGACGCGAGGGTTAAGATGGAGAGAGTGGTGTAAATGATGCTTGCTAGTTTGCGGCGTATCTGCGTTATAACCCAGAGGACAGAGGCTTTACGGCTCATTAAAGCGCAGTACGCACAGGAGCGGTATTCTTAGCTGAGCCAGCGGGTGGCTTTGAGATGCTAGCAGAAGCACGAACATGTCCCTGAGCTGGAAATCACGCGCTGCACACTGCACCAGCCATAAACAACAACTTGTACCTCGTATTTCAGAGAGCGGGGCGTATGACCTATACTGCATCCAGCCACCTGGGGGCGATCAAAACCTTTTGGCTTCACTTTTCAGGACTTGAAAGTAACACAAATATAGAGACTAGTCCTGGCCAATGCAAAAGACGATCTCAATTTCATGAGATCATGATACACTTCTCTAAGTAAATACTCCTTTGTTACTCCTGTGTCAAAATAGCGAGAGTAGTAATAAATAAATAAATAAAAAACTGTGCTACTTTATAAACCAGTACAACCTATAGAGACGTTAGGGCGCGTGTCGATCAGCTCCCTAGCTCGGTAGTCAGGCACTGATCAGGGAGTCGGCCATGTCAAGGGCTTTATGAATCGCAAAATCCTTCCAGTGCACTGGAACGTACGTTTGCTTCCTAAAAAAAAAAAAATTCAATCCCACAATGCACCACAAAAAAAACCCCACGGAGCATCGCTACTCACTATTTTCCCTTACTGGAAATGACGTCGTATTTTCTGAAGCCTCTCAGCTCGAAAAATATATAAATAAAATGGCGACTGAACTCTCAACCAACTTCGTCGTATATCTATATACGGTTTGTTCGAGTCTAATGACAGTTTTATTTAAAAAAATATATATATTATATATAAAATCCACTAGCTAGTGTACGATCCTGCTTGAAGTATGGTGACAGAAACGCCTGTGATTAAGTGAACAAATTTATACGGCACGTGATGTCAGAAAGAAATCGGTCCTGTGTGTTGTCGAAGCATGGCAGTGAAGTTTTTCGACGCGAGTACGGGGACGTGTCGCCGGAAATTGAAACCGGTGCCTGAACTTGTGTACCGATTCACCAGCTACGGAGCGGATTGAGACGCGCCCTTAGACTACTCTTTTTACGATCAGCTATGAAGAAAAATATCATTCAGAAACGACGCGAGTGCGATCAGAGATCACGTGAAGTCGTTTAGAGCGCTTCGCTCTTAAAGTGTTGCTTTGCAGAGCTTCCACGCTTGAGAGGATGGGCTGGAGGGAAGCGGAGCTGTGGTCTGTATAAGTGTGGGGTGTTGGATGGTAATATTATGGGGTACTAAAAGTGGGAGAGGGTCAGAAGTCTCGAAATACAGCATTCGGCTTTGGTGGCTTTACGGCGGATCGAAACAGGAAGATGAAGAAACGATGGAAAGGGAGGATTGGTTGGCAGCACAGTGGTGTAACAGAGATCAGCGTTAGTATTATGGGATGGGAGCATGAGAGGAGAGTATCAAAGCACCGTCTGTGTGTGGAGGCAGAAGCTTTGCCCCACGCCCAAGAGAGGAACGCAGCACTACGTCACATGTGGGGAAATTTTCAGGGTTAAATGGAAACACACACACACACACACACACACACACACACACACACTATAATCCAGGGGCCAGAGTTCATAACCCATTCTTCATCGGAGAACTCCCCTCATTAAAAATAAATAAGATTGCGATTTTATGAGTTTTTTTTTTAATGAAGTGACCATGGAAGAGATTAACTACTTCCCACGACTATACTACACTTCTATAAAAGCAATTCACGTATTAAATCATATATTTTTAGCCCAACTGTCTGATCACGTGAGTGAGTGGAACTGGTTTAAAAATCAAGCACTGACGTGTCCGTATAGGGAATGATAACTTCGGATCCGATCACACCGACTCTGAAGGGTTAACCGTTTAGTTACCGTAGTAACTTAACTAGTAACTCGTAATAAAAATGGATAAAATACGAACGAGATGGAATCCACATTTTAAGACGAGCTAACGGCGTCGAGTTCTGTGAGGGTATGTAATAAAAGATCTTACGACGGCTCCGATAAACACACGAAGGGAATTCTTTCCAAATAAACCAATGGTGCAATTACAGCTCTCCGTGGAGGTTACTGAAGGCACCGAGAGCGAGAAAGAGTGACGAGTACCTCAGCTGCTCCCTCTGCGGCTTTCTTCAGGCCCCAGCCTTCCTCCGCCCACTTGTCGGCGACGTTGCGGTCCGACGTGATGAAGAAGTTGTCGAAAAAGATGTCCGAGGACATGGACCAGAGCTCCAGGCCCACGGCGCTCACGGCAGTCATGCGGAACGGATGCAGGTCCTCGAAGTAGTCAGGGTTGGGGATCTTCCTGGGCTTCCACACTCCCTACAAGGTAAGAAGTCAAATTCAGCGCTATTCAAGAAGGTTTCACCGATAGTATGTACCTGGGCAGTTACTTGATGTTTTGGGGCAGATTTCGGGCCACTACCTGATAGTTGGGGTTGTCGACCATGGGTGGCTTCCACTTGCCCTTGTAGTTGGGGTTGTCAATCATAGGCCTCTCCCATTTTCCACAGCCTGGGGCGGACTCGCAGGCGGAGTTAGGGATCTGAGGCGCCTCCCACTCACCGTCCATATCCTCATCCCTACAGAGAGCAGAGAGAGAGAGAGAGAGAGAGAGAGATTACAGATAAATTACAGATACAGAAATGGTTAGGGAAGAAAAAAAAAAAAGAAATGAAAAAGAAACAAGATGATGGGTGCACACACGCTCACACAGTATCTTATTCCTGCACTCGCTCGAGCCTGCTCTGGGGAGATGGTATTAATTGAATTCAGAACTGCATCTGGAACAGCACATGGCCCTGAAGTCCTCAGGCCACGCAGCAAAAAGCTCAGAAATGGGCCAGTAATGGATGGATGGATCACTTTTTGACTTCCGCATTATAATAAAAAAGCCTAACACCACTAATCTCGAGCGCTTTATGTTACCCGTCTTGCAGCAGCTCATCACTCGCTATAGCGAAAGCAGATTCAAAATGTAGTGGCTTTTACATTTTGTTTACAATTATGTTTAAGAAGCCTATAAAGGGAGTTTACCAGTCCTCCGGTTTAACAGCATCAGGGTCACTGATGTACTCAGGCTCGTCGTCCAGCCAGCCGTCAGGTTTCACTGCATCTTCATCGGCGATCTTGGCCGGAGCATCCTCATCCCTGAGAGAGAGAGAGAGAGAGAGAGAGAGAGAGAGAGAATCAAAAAAAAGTTTGTTGCTCCTCAGATAGATGATGTCACAGCATGGAAATACCTCACTCAGTTTTATGCTGCAACAGGTCAAAAGTTCAGGCTGGTGGTGGTAGTGTAACGGTGTGGGGAATGCACATTGGGCCCCTTAACACCAATTGAAAATCATTTGAACGCCAAAGGCGTCATCAGAGAGCGATAAACGTTCCACGTCATGTGGAATCCGTGCCGTGAAGAACAGACGCTATTCCGAGAGCACCCAGTACTAGAATGTGGTTTTTGTAATGAAGTGGACAAGAAGAAGAAAAAAAATCCGATAGACTGGCCTGGAGCCTACAGGATAATATCAGATCATATATATCGTATGAACACGGAAACGAGCACACACCAGTCGTCAGGCTTGACTGCGTCCGGGTCCGGGATCTTGGGTCTCTCGTCCCAGTCGTCAGGCTTGTGGTCATCGGGGTCTTCGATCTCAGCGGGAGGGTTTACTGCAGGGGTCATATCGTTCAGCAGATTTCCGCTGTTCACCACTGTCTGGTCGATCAGTATCTCGAAGCTGTTGTCTGGGTTTAACACTACAGGGAATAACGTGCACAAACACGTACGACACAAGTGTCCATCATCATCATCATCATTATTATTATTATTAAATACAAGCACATTATTATCACGCATGACCTGAACTCGATTAAAAACCGAAGCCGAACATGCCAGGAAAAGCACCTTAATGACCGTAAAATCTTACCCAGTGTGTACAGGTGGGTCTTCTTGTCCGTGTAGTACGTACGGAGGTCCGAGTCGGCTTTTTTGGCGTGTTTTTCCTCGTACTCGCCCGTTTTGGGGTTCTTGTGGCGGAAGATAAAGTGGAGCTTGTAGTCCTCGCCGCACTTATCCGGTCCGAACATGATGGTGTACGGGGTCTTATCGACGAACTCGTCCTGAGCGAGGGAGAGAGGATGGGAGAGCTTTTACAACCCCGGTTCCAAAAATGTTGGGACGCTCGCTATGTAACACGTATATAAAAACGGAACACGACCGTTTGCAAAATCGCGCAAACCCGTACGTTATCCGCAATAGAACAACCGTGTTTAAACGGAGGAAATGTACCATTTTGAAGGGAAAAATGGAACGCGTTACCGATGTTCTATTGTGAACAGCGTACGAGATTCGCGAATGGTTGCGTTCGATGTTTTACCAGGTTGAGTTCTGCGCTCTGGGAGAGAAGTTTGGCGTAGGCGCCTCCACAGTCGATTCCATTCTGGAAGTTCACCTCGTACCTGAAAAGCAACACAGAACAGTCAGAACCCGCCCAAGTGTGCGTATGGGCGCATTTCTGTTCGTGTATACAAATATTTACTCACTGGACGATGAGGGGTTTGGTGTCGAAGGTGAAAGGACGCAGTAGCAGAGCGGAGATGGCGTGATGTTTGGCTCTGGACTTCAGTACAAGGCCTTTATCACCAGGCAGCTTTGTGTCTTTCATCTCCTCAACCTCCCATTTACCTGAGCAAGCACACACACACACACACGTTTTTTTATTCTCTAGAAGTTATCTGTTTTGTTTGCCTGTTTTAGCCAACAGTACAAGCTCCTACTGAGAAAAATGAACCAGAAGCATGGTTTTACTATCACTCTATTAAAATAAAAGAAGAGATCCTACACACATAGGTGGAAACTCTGAGCTTGCTTCTCTCTTTTTTTTTTTTGTTAAAGATAGGAAATAAACAAACCCTGAGAACTGTGGTTCATGACGCTCTTCGATGAATCATCTTCTTGATAAAATACTCATATACTTGTGAAATGTTATGCCAATCTACTGTAGCTCGAAGCTGACTGATTAGTCAGGGGGATTAGTCTAAATCTCAGCACTGTATTTGCCTTGCAATTCAGTCTAGCAGGTTGTATCAAGAAAAAGAAAAAAAAAAAAAACCCACCTCACACAAGTTCCCCGACAAACACTTACCGTCATACTTGGCGATGTCCTCATCGATGCCATCCTTCTTCGCCTGGGATAAAACCCACCTGGGAAAAACAAACACAGTTGAAACATCAGCGACTTCGGTCCTCGTGTGAATCCGCTCTAAAAGGCTTTAAAAATCTCTCACCCGTCCAGCGTTCCTTTATCGAACGACTCGGCAAAATAGTGCTCGCCCTTCGGCTCTGGGGCTTTATACGTCACCTGGAACACAGACATCACCACCATCATCATCATCGTGCGGGTGAATAAGGCTGCATGTTTGATTTCCAGCTAGTCTGATTGGTTAAAGCTGCAATTAATTACATCTTAACATCTGAACTGGAGTTTAATGAATCGGTTTTTTACCGTAGGTTAACGAAATCCTAAAACCAAGCGAATAGGGGACAAAAACCTGCTTGATGAATAGCAGCTGCTAGGAATCCAGAGCATTTGATTGGTTAGAAGAAATAAGAAAGCCTCCATCGTTATTTTGTAAATCGTTATTTTGTTTCCTTGGAAACCTCTTGTGTAAAATATCTTATGAAGGGCGGTACTAAATGGAAAAAAACAAACAAACAAACAATTGCGTTATTTTGAAGATGACACAGCTTCTGCTCCAAACACCTGAGCTGGGTAACTGCTGATTACACCGCTCAGGTGTGCGCGGGCTGGAATTAAACCCAAATAAGGTCTCTAATAACTCCAGTGGAAACCTCTGGTGTGTGCTATTTAGAGATTTAAAGGAGCAGAAATAAATCTCCATTAGCGCCTGAGGAGCTGGGGGAGGAGCTGCTGGTCTTACGGTAGGTGCTGCTGGAGTGGGCGTCGGCTTTTCTTCGTCCTCGAGGTCGACCTCTCCGTCTCCGTCCAGCAGCTCTTCGTCTCCCAGGTTTCCCAGGTCGTCTTCCACGTGCACGTCCTCGTCTTCGTCCTCTTCCTGGGCGCGCACCTGTAGCGTCACGCACACGCTCAGTGCTAGCAGTAGCACGCACAACCGCACCTTCAGTTCCATAGTCTAGAGATACATAAAAAAAATAATAATATGGGTTTATTCATTTATTTATTTATTTTATTCGACATCCTAGCAACCAAGTACACCGTACATTTTATCCGTGTATAGTCGCACATTGTGGAACTTCCACGAAAACGTCTTTCATCCCGGCACTTATGCTATAGCGACATTGAATTAGCCGTTACTATAGAAACGATAAAACCTGGGATTCGCCCTTGCAGCAGGTTGACGAAATCGCGAACGGTACATACGTATAGGCCGTATTCACGTTTCCTTTGTTTAACGTCGACAGCGCCGTACGCAACGCACGTTACCGTCGCCTCGCTGCCAGACGCCCATCACCACGGCGACAGGAGCGAGGCGGGGAGTTCTGCGGCCTCGGCTCTTTCCCTTAAGGAGATTTAACCCGAGGAGATTACGCCTCTGAAGCACCGCACCAACACACACACACACACACACACACACACACACACACACACACACATTAACTAATTGCATTCAAACATTAATCTACTCCCAGATCTACAAAGACTGCGTGGAAGAAAGAAGACGGGAAAGAAAAAGAAAACACGAATCATGAAAAATACATGCGATAATGCAGTTAAAGAGTAGGAAATAATCCCCTTTCTATTTCCTCTATATAAATACGTTAGAAGATAATCTACATTAGTGTCGCAGGAACCACAGAGGACTCGATCTGCGCCCTAAAGCAAAACAGAACCGTCATCCCTCTTCCAGCGCTGAAAAGAATGAAAAAGCCCACGTTTGGGTCATTTCTCCGTGCCGTGTGTGTGACACCTGTTGAACCTGTGGGGCCAAGGAACTCTAGCAAGGCTACTGAGGATTCGTGAGAGGACGTATCCATAAACAAACACAAAGCTACTCGCGTCCCTTGCTCATACACACCGAGCGTTATCCCACCCCCACCCCCTCCATCAGTAACGCTGCTCTAATGAGCTTAAGGGTAATACGCACTGTTCAGCCGGTTTGAATCGAACCCACCCTGGTGTGTTTTTGCCTTTGGGGCTGTTTGTGTTCGTTTGCGCAGCTGAGAGCGCAGCGATCACTCGGGTGTACACTGGAACAGCTGGTTCGAGAGCGTCAGAGCGAGGCGGTCTCCGCTCGGTTCCGCTCTAGCACTTGCAGGGAGAAAGCAGCAACTCAACCCTGCCTGGACCCAACTGCAGGATGTCAAGCAAACATAGCACGTGTGTGTGTGTTTTTGTTTTGCATTAGTTTTGTAGATGCGAGCTGCTAAACTGACCCCCGAGAGACAAAACGAGCCGAAAGACACAGCTGCACAAACGCCGCGTGGTGTGTTCTGCATAAAAGAAAGAATAAATAAATAAATAAATAAATAAATAAAAGAGGAAACACACACTGGATGGCATACGGAAAACGTTTGGAACGAAATATTAACAAATTATCCAGTCATTTATTCACAGTCCCCTCCAAAAGTATCGGAACAGCAAGGCCGATACTATTGTTTTCGCTATACGTTGAAAACGTTTGGGTTTGAGACCGAAACGCGACGACGGAACGGAATCGCAGCTTTCGGACGTTTCTCGTTGCCCAGGCGTGCCCTGTCAGATCGATCGTTGGCCTGTGAAGACTGCATTTGTTGTTAAATAAGGATAAACCAACATGAAGACCAGAGAGCTGTCTATGGGAGAAATAACTATCTGTATAACCTTTATAGCTTGGCAAGGGCTTGTTTATCTTTTCTCCATGACCACTGGGAGTTTCACGACGCCGTTCTCGATTCCCTCGGCCAACGTTTTCCGCGTTTTACTTCGTTTAATCATGTAAAGTGTAAAAACCAAACCAAAAGCATGCATTTTTGCTTTGGACTCAACGGACGGTATAATAGATGCGAAAGCACCGTAAAGACAGCGCAAGGCAAGAGAAACGTCCCGACCTCGTCCGAGCCGACGGTTTAAGTTCACGTGAGCGGCAGCGCATTAAGATTTCCGTTTCGAAAACGTACAAATGTTGTTTTTTTAACCTTCACATCATCGGGAAGTAGAGAAATGGCTGAGAGCTATTTCTGAACAAGTTCCAACTTTTCCATTGGGTTTGGGTGTAATACTCGAGCTAGTCAGTACATCTGGGAACCCGAACCTTAGAACATAGGGGCAGTCGGACTTTTCCATGTCCGACAAAAAAAAAACAGTGTAGACGCAACCGCCCCATATACACAAACACTCGCGGTTTGTTAGCCGTTTTCTAGCCTCAGAAAGGGAATAGGAACAGGATGTGTAGCTTGTTTAATTAATACCTAGCGAAACGTAAAAGATTGTTAGGAAAAACCACGGCATAATCGTAAATGACTGAACATGATGTTGATGTTAAAAACTAACAAGTATTAAAAAGTAACTCTGGCCAAAATAACAGTTTCGGCATTAAATGTCCTCACTTTGGTACTCCAGAAGTATTCAAATTCATTCTGTAAGAGGTTCGCTATAGAAATTCTTGGTTTACAAAAGGTCCGCGTGAGCACCTAACTTGACGATTGGCGACAACAAACACCTTTAAATGTTTAACTGTTAATGATTAGTTTACAGCTATAAAGAGAACCGTGGTGCACTGTATCATTAGCTCGCTAATCAGGCCAGAATGGGTAAAAAAATAAATAAATAAAGGGTGACTCTCTGAACTGATGTCTCTCGACCAATGAGCTGCAATCAGTTCAATCATTTACATATGTAAACGCACATGACTGGATAAACCGCAACAAAAGGACCTGCTACGGAAGCTGAACCGGTTCGTGTTTAGAAAAGCAGAGTTGCTGAACTACGGCCAGATTTGGTTCGGTCCAAAGAAACACTTAGCTGGATCCTCATCAGGACCGCGATTGGTGACGATTCATATGCAAAGTTTTTGAGGTTAGGTTTCCTAAGGCCTAACGTCAACAACACCCAGGACTAAAAAGGAATAGAGTGTTTCTTTCAGCAGACTCACAAAGGGTGCCAAGACTTGCGGGTTACTCCCCAACTAAAATACCTTTGTATCCGTGTATGGTTTAGCATGTTAAAGCCCACTGGAGTCCCACACACCCTGAATAAGCTCATGAGAAGATCATCTCGGTGTAATTCGAACACAATGAAGCTACACCGAGCGTAAAGTCTGATAAAGAATCACACAGTTATAAGTGCCTCAAACATCCGAAGAACGAACCTACCGGGGCCCGAGCTGAGATTAAGACGACACGGTGTCATCGACCCGATCAGACAGGACTCTAATCTACAGTGGGCCGACACCCCCGAATCCGGCGAGCGTTTAAATGATACCCAATGTCTACAACTTGTTAGTATGAATTTGAAGACTTTACATGTGGGAGATAGCACCATCCTCGGATCAAATGACGTTATGTCCTTTTAAAAAAAACAAACAAAAAAAACAAAACAACATATAGCGTATAAAAAGCCTTTTTGGGAAAACGGTTATGTAAAGAAGGACGCTTTTTATTTACGTAGCTGGGCTTCATCACGTAATGTTATTTCAACACACGCCCTAAGCTAAGCTCTCACACACCGCCGTCTGAGCCTGAGGTAAATACAAGCCTGAGGTAAATACAAGCCTGAGATTTAGGGGGAAGGGGAGAGCTGTATCTAACGCGTCTTATTCTGGAACGATTTAAAAGGAAGTGTAGACAGAAAAAGGCAGTTGTGCAAACGGATGCGCTGAACGAGCGAGTTACAGAAGAAATGTGAAAATCCTGATGGGCAGAAGCGACGCTCGGTCCGACGAACGCATTGACATACAGGTTTGCATCGTTCTACGTTTTCTGTGGAAGAAAAAAAAAAATGCTCAATTTCTCTACAAAACCTGCTTCTGCTTTATTTTTCCTCTTTTCTTCTTACAAATATACATGGATTTTTTTAAACTCAGACCTATGAAAAGACCTACAAGATCTTAAGTCTAGTTGTATATATATTTAAAAAAAAAAAAATCAGTATAATTCTGTAAAAAGTCTCAAATATGAAAAATATATTGCGGTTTTTAAAATTGCTTCAGTAATACATAATGCAAGCCATAAAAAAACCTAATTAACCCTAATACACGTACTATACAGCCGGTATAAACGAACTGCTTACTACCTTGCTAACTTTTTCAACAGATATTTAATATTGTTTAATTGCGATAACAGTGACGGGTCGCGTTTTCATAACATAGTGAACTGATAACAGGTTATCGATCGACTGTGGGATAAAAATATAATACGGAAACATGTTTAGTGATAAGGGGTGAAGGTACAGGAGGAGATATTGAGGACATCTGAGATATGCAGAGACAGGAAAGTAAAGATTTCACACTCTCTCTTTCTATCTCTCTCTCACACACACACACACACACACACACACACAAAGTGCGGTTCCACACTGTTAATTAAGGTCAAGCCTGGGGTTGAAAAGTGATAAAGGAGGACAGCGAGGAGAAACACTGCACTGTTGCAGGTATAAACAGTGAGAAATGGCCGCCATTGTGCTGCTGCTTCCTGTGGGGTTTATTTGAGAAGGACTCTCCAACAACATGAACACACACTAGGGGACACTTTTCTTTTTCTTTTTTTTTTGCACAGAACATTTTTGTAAAACGTTTAGCTGATTAATAATAATAATAATAATAATAATAATAATAATAATAATAATAATTCACAGGCCTGAAGCTATGCAAATAACTTTAAAAAACCGTTTTCATTGAGTGGAATTCTAGAAGCTTCCATACCGGAAGTGGTCGCAATAAAATATATGTATGACATGTGCATGTATGACCAGTCGGGCCGGTTCAGACCCTCATAACTTCCTCTCTCTCTCTCTCTCTCTCTCTCTCTCACACACACACACACTTTATTGAACATCCCTGGTACTACCATTGAGCGAGAACTCATACCTAAATTTAACGTATTTAATGAGAGTGTAACGCGTTTCCATGTTCTGACTCTCAGGCTGAATGTCAACAAGCTGACCTTTATCGACAAAGTGCACTAGACGACGCGTATTACAGCCCCTATGTAGTGCACTCAAACAGGGAGTAAGGAAGCGTTTAACACTCGGCCCTGAGTAAACACAATCAATCACATCCCGAGTGCTTACAGCTCTTATCGCGGTTACTGATTTGCTATTCTGTCACTTCAATCCACCATAACGACTGACAGGACACCCAGAGCGGTTAGCATTTTAGCTAAGCTAATTCTTTTAGCACTGCTAGCTAAGAGAACCGGCCTCGCGAGCCACGCAGCTCGTCAAACTCGGTCCCTGGTCGTTTCACTGAAACTCCTACGTGCATCCTGCTACACACCGAGAACTGTTCGGTTATAAACCAGGTCATAAACCGTTTGCATTTGAATATTTTATATAACTGAGTAAACAGGATTGTGTAGTGAGTTGACTCACCCCTGTGCTCTCTGATGGACCCAAACCGCCTGGAACTACAGCGGATCACGTGCGCGTTTGGAGCACGAATGCTCAAGTAGTAGCCCCGCCCTCCGAGTTCTCTGATTGGTTGATATAGTTCCGCAGCTGCCGTTTATCACGTACTGTCACGCGGTAATTGGCTGGATTTGATGTCTATCAGATAACTCGGTCTCCACCTCCAACCTGAACCTCGTGGACGGCGTTGATTGGCTCAGAAGGACGAGGAAGTGCACACTGATTGGCTACTAAACAGCAAGCAGGAACACATTTGTGGTTGGCGCACAGGCTATGAATTAGAACGAGATTAAAAATGACGACGTTTCGTCTCACTGAGAAGTGAAGTTGCTCTTTATAAATAGTTATAAGATTATAATTCGTCTAGGTGGGAAGAAAAACACAGGAACTTGAGTCAGTTTCACATTATTGTTAAAAATAAGAAACCGGAAGGTTTAAGATTGGAAAAATATCACATCTTGAGATGCTTTTCTGCTCAACACGATTGTAATGAGTGGTTATTGTGTTACCGTAGCACTTCCCATCATCTCAAACCACTCTGGCCATTCTGGAGAGATATCACTCATTTTATGTGAAAATCTTTGCTTATTTTAATGAAATTCCAATAATTCTGGAGCGCACATGCCAACTATTTTAATCAAAGAACATTTCCTATACTGCATACTCCAGTCTCAAAATTTGGCATGAAGTTACTGTAATTAGAAGAGTAGGCAAAATCAAAATTGAATTTAAAACAGACAGACCTAACTATTTCGAAATATGTAACACGATGGCTTCGCACCTCGAGGGTTAGGGGTCCGATCCCACCTCCAGCCCGTGTGCTTGGAGCTTAGACGCTCTTCCCGTGCTTTGTGGGTTTCCTCCCCCAGTCCAAAGACATGCATGGTAGGCTGCCTGGCATGTCCAAAGTGTCCATAGTGTATTAATGTGTATGTGATTGTGCCCTGCGATGGATTGGCACCCTGTCCGGGGTGTACCCCGCCCTGTGCCCCATGCGTCCTGGGATAGGCTCCAGGTTCTTCACAACCCTGAAGGATAAGCGTTAGATATCCATATGGATGGATGGATATTTGTGGCTGGGGGGTTAGCACAGTTGCTTCACACCTCCAAGGTTAGAGGTCCGAGTCCCACGTCCACCCTGTGTGCGTGGAGCTTAAGCGTTCTCCACGTGCTTCAGGGGCTTCCTCCAGGTACTCCGTTTCCCTCCTGCAATCCAAAGACATGCATTGTAGACTGATTGGCATTTCCAAATTGTACACACATTGGTTTGGCACCCCACCCAGCGGTGTGCCCTTAGTCCCCTGGAATAGACTCCAGGTTCCCCGCAACCTTATGTAGGATAAGAGGTACAGAAAATGGAAAGATATTTGGGGCTCGAGGCTGAATGGCTTCATATAGTCTGTGTTTATATCTGTAAATTCGCTGAAAACTGTATAAAAGTAAAGCGAAAACAAATACTCTACTGTATGTAGAGTAATACAAGTTCAAGAATGTATGGTTTCGTTATAATTTAGCTTTATTAAACAATTACATTTTTTTGTTTTCTCAAAGTGTCCAGTGGTAGCGCTAGCGAGGCCAGAAGCACCCAAAGAAGTGACTGAAAGAAATTTGGCTGTCATTTGTTGTCCTGTACAAAAATAATCTTGAACCGCAGGTTATCCTCATCCCATTCTCTTCCAAGCTGTGTGTGTTAATCACACGTTTTCCATTCAAAAGCTAACGCAAGACGAACAGTTCATATAAAACACGCTGCGTTGTCAGAGTGTATTGCACGTTCAGTCAGTAGAGTCGAGTTGACTTCACTGTGCCGTAAACTCGAGGATGTTTCACAACACAGCCGAGAGACTTTCAAAATGTATACCTCTGCGATTCAGACCTGTGAGAACACGAAGGTCATAGGACAGTGAGCGGAATCCGAATCCGGATAGAACTAAAGATCATACGCAATCCTCACGTTTGTGTAAAGACGTGTGTCTTAAGAGATGTGTGTAAGAGAGGAGTTGAGCACACTCCACTGGAGAGTCATCTGTGTCAACAACTGCCCACACAGGCCTGTGTTTTTTCAGTCCCCTAACAAAAGACTCAACTCATTTACATTTTCAGGAGGACAAAGTTCACGCATTAGCATATCTGGTTTTTGTGGACAAGTTCATCGTTCTTATACCCAAGTGACACATTTCTGTGTCTTAAAAGACTCTCTTAAAAGAATACTCCAGTGTTTAGCATATACTGTAAACAGTGCACGTACAGTTACCATGGACAAGAGGTTCAACATGTTTCCCTGCAATGAGAAGAGAACCTGTTTACTCCAAAAACACTTATAATTACAGACTAAGGGCAGGTGTTAAATTCTGTTAATAAGCATTTATGATGGTAATGAAATGCAGAGACACAAATCCAAAACTAAGGTCGAAATGACGAGACACATGAGGGAATGTCTTACCTAGATTTTTATAAAAAGCAAACACAGGAAATACAGGAGATACAGGAATTCTACTGACTTGATTCTGTAACCGTATGGGTAACACAACCAGAAGTCCAACCCATCTTTAAAGGAAGAACTATGTCGATTTATTTATGTATTTCATTTACAAATGCATTTGATTGCAAAAAAAAAAAAAACCAAACAACAACCAAACAGCAAAGTGTTTTACAAAATATAGGTTCTGCGTAAAAGTTTGAAGATGGATTTCAACGGATGGCCTTAGACTTCCATTATAACCGAGTTTGGTGTAAACAGGTTTTCTGATCTCTTTCTCAGTACAGAGACAAAACAGGTTGAAATTCTCGTCCATGGTAATCATACATACAGGTGCATCTAAAAAAAAATAAAAAATAAATAAAAAAGAGAGAGAATATTGTGGGAAATTATATATATTCTAGATTCATTACACATAAAAGTGAAATATTTCAAGCTGTAATTAAAACCAACAAAAAAGCAACAAAAAAATGCCTCGAAATATTACATTTTACGTGTAATGAAGATCGAATATATGAAAGTTCCACATTTTGAATTAAATTACGGGGGTGGAAAAAGAACTTTTCCACGATATTCGGATTTTTTGAGACGCACCTGTTGACTACAGACATTGTGGATGATGATTCGCTTTGGACTATTCTTTAAAGACTCGTATAAAATGGTCTTGCAAAGGGAGAAAATGGTGTTTGTCCTGTTTGGTTGGGTTCCTGAGCACCTGTAAGCAACCCTGTGCCAGCAGCACGAACCAACCCATCAACAAACATTTCATCTCGAGCCCCGCTGAGAACAAGCAAACATCTACATACACTTTCAAATGCATATTAGGTACATACGCAGCTGTTCCATTTTACCTTTATGAATCTACGAGACCCTTAAATAAATATCAGACTGAATTGAATGTGAAGTAAATGAAGGACGGCATGAAAGGACCAGGGAATCATCCATCAGTGCTCTAACTCACCAAACAGGTTGTCTGAGGAGTCGTTTGTCTGGTTAACGGTTCTAGCTTTCGAAACAAGTTGTAGTTCTGGTCTTTTCTGAAAGAGAAACTCTTCTGTATATAGAACCATGAAGGCTTCCCTCGAGACACGAGCCAAAGTACCCTTAGCGGTGCAAGATTAGATTTCTTTTATAAGAATGCAGGCTCTCATAAAGAAAAATACGCAGAGGATTTCAAGGATAAATGAAGAAAAGCCAGTCAAAGGACATGGAGTTGTGAAGTTTCTGCTGAGTGGTTAGGTGCGTCGCATCGCAGCTCCAGGGTTAGGGGTTTGAATACCGGCTCTGTCCTGTGTGCACGGAGGTTAGCTGTGTGTGGGGGTTCGTGCTCACTCAGTCAGGTACCGACGTCATTTGAGAAGGTCTGGTGCGCAGAAGGTGTTCCAGTTCATCCAGTAAGGTTGAGTTCAGGGCTCTGTACAGGACGTTCGAGTTCTTCCAGTCCAACCTTGGCAAACCGTGTCTTCATGGAGCTCGGCCATGCTGGAGCATGGTTCCGATGAAATTGTAATACTACAGCGTACAAAGACTTTCTAGACAATCGTCTGCTTCAACAGTTTGGGGAAGAAGCACATCTATGGGTGTGATGGTATGGGCAGGTGTCCACGTAGTTTCTCGGCAGAGAGAAGTCAATTTAACATCTGAACAAAAATACTGGTTTATAGAAAAGAAACCAGGGCAGAAGACGTTTTCACATTTGCGTCGCTGTTTGCGGAACTTTTCCTAAACGTGATCGTAACGTTGTCTCGGCGTGCGTTACCGTCCCTCACCAAATCCATTAGCAGCTCGCCATGATACCTCTCCGCTTCATCTCACATAGTAAGACGTAGCAGAATCCCAAGTAAAATAAATTCAACACACACAGGTTGTCACAAAGGTGTTTTTTTTTTTTCTTCATATTTTTTAAATTTTTTTATTAATTTCCTTTTATAGCTTGTAATATCTGTAGCTATAATCCATCTGCGTGACTTTGGTCAATCACTATAAACCTTTGCACATACAAACACACGTTCATGACGATCATATCTATGTGTGTGTCCTTAACATGTGCAAGTATCAGAAGAACTACACTTTTGTTCTGGAATAGCAAACCCTGCACCTAAAAATATTTGCCCACAAAATGATAGCACAAATTAAAACTTTGCAAATCATATCTTGAACGAGAAAAAAAAAATCGAGTCCTCGGATTTCGAATGGAATCAAAAACAAAAACAACGACAAACCAACGAACAAACAAACAAAAAAAAAAGCAGCATTTTCCAGAGCTATAAAAAAACTTTTTCAGTATTCCAAAGGGCGAGAGAGTCTCCATCCGGTGAGCCCATAGACAAATAGACCAGTGTGATTACACTCACTGAACCAGGAGCCATGTATATACACATAAATACAGTTTATTATGCAGTTTATACAGCGGCGTCTGTTTGTCGCCAGCAGCTTGGCTGTGAGTGATCTCGTGGCTTCAGCGTGGGCGTGCTGCTTCACTGTTGTACCGTGCTGAAGAGACTTCCGGCCAGCAGGCGGCGCTGATGGACTGAGCTGAAAGAAACACCGGGCCGACGCCGACGCCGAGCGTCCTGCACCACACAACGCCCAGCGAGACCACGTGGAGCGGAAGGAGGCGTCGTCACTCTGCTTTCTTAATGAAAATCTAACCAGAAAAAAAAGCACAAAATCTTAACACAGAGCAATAAACAACAACAACAACAACAGCCTAATAATAAAAACCCGTATGTTGAATAACTAGCTGCAACAAAGGTCATTAAAAAAAGTCTTTAAAATGATGAAATGAAATGTGCGTGTTAACTCCATCATCTCATTTAATTACAATGCACACCAACTTTACCGAATTCTCTAATCTGATTGGTTGGACGACGTCGATTCATTTTCTCCAACAGTAGCTCTGACTGTAATTCAAATTTATATTAACGCACTCATTCTATAATAACAGACCTCCACCCGTCCATCCATTCATTGTCTATACAGCTCATCCTACACAGGGTCGTGGGGAACCTGGAGAACTCCCTAGAGGACTCCCTGGAACACCCTGGACGGGGTACCGACTCATCGCCGACCCGTTTAAAATGGCAGGTTTTTGAGAAGTAAAAGAGTGAAACGAAGATAAATCATGTCAGAACTTTTCTCAACTTAAACGTGAACCCGCAACCTTTCGGTTTTCTTACACCACTCAGTCTTCTCGTGTACGAGTCTATCGGCGTGGCACGTCTTGACCTGGCGATATTTTCCAACTCTTTCTTGCGAAAAAACGTTCTAGATCCGTCAGGCTGTAAGGTTGCGTCTTCTGTGCACGGCCGCTTCAGGTCACCTCGCCGATTTTGAGTCGGATTCAGGACGGTGCTCTGGCGAGGTCATTCAAAAACCTCGATGTTCTTTTGGTCGAGCCGTTCCTTCGTCGATCCGGACGTACGCTTTGGGTCGTTGTCGTACTGAAAGGTGAAATCCCATTTCGTCTTCAGCTTTAGAAGCAGACGCTTGAAGTGTTCTGCGTTCAAATCGACTGGTTTCTGCAGCTCTTCATGATTCCCTCCACCTTGAAAAAAAGAACAAAGAAAAGCAGCCCTAAAGCACGACGCCGCCACCACCACCGTGCTTCACCGGGGGTTCCATGATGTTCTTTTAGTGATTTGGTCTTTTTTTTTTTTTTTGCACCAAACATACCTTTTGGAATTGCTCTCATCAGACCATGAGACATTTCGGCACACTGTTTACGGTGATTAGGTTGAGCTTGGATGCTTTCGGGTTTTTTTTGTGAGCAAGGACTTCCGTCTGGCCGCCCTACCCCATAGCCCAGACACTGCTGTCACATGCAGAGTGTAATCGGTACATGTCAGAGGTTCCTGCAGCTCCTTTAATGTTACCGTAGGTCTCTTGGCAGCCTCCCTGGTAAGCTTTTGTCTTGTCCTTTTGTACATTTCAGAGGGACGTCCCGTTCTCGGTGATGTCACTGTTGGTGCCCCATTTTCTCCACTTCTCAATGACGGCCTTCACGGTGTCCCATGGTACATCGAATGTTTTGGGAAATTCTTTTGTACCCCTTTCCTGATGTATATTTTTTCAACACGTGAGATGCCAGACATGCTTTGGGACCTTTTTGCGGGTCATGGCTGCAGCAGAATCCAAGAAGATGTCAAGAAAGTCCCGCAGAAACATCTGGTCTTTATTTCCGGGTTACTCGGAATCATTTCATTGAAGACGGCTGTATGATAATTACGTCTGAACGCGAGATTGAACGTGATCCGTTCAGGAATTTTTTTATTTCCCCCTAAAATATTTCTGTTTGTTTTTTCGCTTAATGTTTTATTGGATACATAATAAACGTTCCCGATGTACTTTACTAAAACCTGCCATTTTAACAGACGTGTGTAGACTTTTTTTTTAAATTTGATATCCACCGTACATATGTATCAAAGCTTTCTGTCCTCAACAGATTTTTAATTCAGTTTAATTGAGTGGACTGAAATCAGGTCCAAACACTGCTGCTCTGAAGTGATTATAACAGCAGGGTTCGACCTTTACCTCTTTCCCATCCTGCCTTTGTGCAAATCATGATCAGAGACGAAGGACTGAACAAGCTCTTCACTTTTTCAAACCTTTATCGTGTATGTAAAAATGTAAATAATAAATCAGGTGTAATTTTACTCTTATCAAGTGTATTTTTTTTTTTTTTTTGGCCTACCTCGCTAAGAATGACCCACACGGGCGAGTCGGTGAGCACGGAAAGCCGCATGGCCTCCAGCGGCCCGAACGAGGCGTCCACCTCCCCCTCTGCGATACCATTCTGAAACTGACCTACAGAGATGGATAGAAAACATGGACCGTTTCTGTTCACCGCAGGAGACGAAACGACACGTTCAGTAAAAACAGAGCAGTAAACTCTACCGTTCCTGATCTCTCTTAATTCAGACACGTTTCGTACATTCAGTACGTTTGACCTACAGTAGAAAGGTGCATGCAGCGTACCTTTACAGCTTATTATACACTGTATATCCACATTTCCAGGTGAAATATACATATCAAAGGTAAACAAGGTTAAGTGTGCCTCCACAGTGACGAGTAAAGGTGCGGTTTAGTAGAATTTATGGACAGCGCAGGGTTATCTACACGACATACATCAACCACTAGCTTCTCACTGTACGATTGTCTCAGGTGTTTGAGACCTCTGAAAGGTTTTTATTTCGATTTTTTTTTTACACAAATATACTCTCGTCGGTCACTTTAATAGGAGCTTGTACCCGTGCTCGTTAATGCGGTTATCCAATCCAAGCTTAAAAAGAAAAGAAGAAAGAAAAAAAAGGTGATGTGCTTTCAGGAACTGCTGATCTCCTGGGATTTTCCACATAAAATAGTCTATAGAATCGTTGATGAGAGAGGTCAGAGAGGTCAACTCGGCAGGAACGCTACGAAACGACCGCTCTCTGCAGCCGCGGTGAGCAGAAAAGCATCTCGGTGACGCACTACGGTACGTTTTGAAACCCGACGCACAGGCTACAGCGGATGAAGACCACATCGGTCGTGAGTTTGGATGATGCACTGGAACGGAGTTGTCGGAATTGATGCCCACAGCATTTGCATTTCTAATGAAACAGAATATAGACCCGAGGCCGGATTCTGCTGCCTCATAAAGACTCGTATTAATTGAATATGTTGAGCATCATATCGATCTCCAGGCTAAAACGAATTTATGAATGAGACTGAATGGATATTTTATAAAACTGATACGTTTATAATGGGACTCTGGGCACCTTCATCCTCCTGTGTGATACACACTCTCACACACACACACACACACAACGTCGCTGTTACGATGTTGTTACGACGGTGGCATGGTCTTCCTGTGTTGGACTGGGTTTCGTCTGGGTTCTCCGGTTTCCTCCCGCGTCCCAAAAACACACTGATAGCCGGAGAGTCTATGCTAAACTCCCCCTAGGTGCGAATGCATGTGTGAATACGCGTGTTTGTGGTGGCCTGACATCCTATTCAGGATGTATTCCAGCCCCATGTCCTGCGTTTCCAGGATGATCCACCGCGACCCTGAGCAGGATAAAGCGCTTACTGACGATGAAGGAACGAAGTTAGACCTTTGGCCACATCAAGCCAAGAGCGGTCAAACTGAATGTGGATAAAATGGGAGAGGAGGCATGAGCACCATAAAGAAAATCCTTTTGTAAACTTCACAACATATCATCTAAGGAGATTTAACCCTGAGGATTCATGTGCGCTCTCTCTCGCTCTCACTCTCGCTCTCTCTCACTCACGTACAAGAATAAAAACAAGTCTATACCGTGCTTGGTTTCTTTACTTTACTTGCTTAGTCTGACGTCTATTTTTCTTCGGTCAAATTGCCCACAATGCCTTGTGGTGCGAAAATAGTTGCGCATTCCATCAACGCATTAAATCAATTCTATCCTTAGGATGTTTCTTATTGTACAGTAGAGGCCAAACATGTACACAGGCTACATACACTTCCGTAAATTTCCTGCCTTTAGTCAAACAGGGAATATTTTATTTCCATAAGAGGCCACTTTAAAATAATAGCTAAGAGACAGATTAGTGTTAGGTTTTATTTACTATAGTAGATTATCAGTGGGTCAGAACGGTGTGTTTAGGATCACTGGAAAAGGCAGTTAACGTTCTAGCTGATGGCGTGAGATTTTTTTTTTCCCCCCTTCAGTATTTCTAAAGTTCCCACAAGGCGATGCTGCCACCCCCGTGCTTCACAGCTGAGACGGGGTTCTTGGGATGTTCTGATCGTTATCATATCATCATAGCCTGGTGTCTTACGGCTCAGCCGAACCTCTCAGACCAAAGTTCGTTCATCCGTAGGAGTTCATCTGTGCCTCTTTGCGGAACGGACGCGGTGTCCGTGCGGTCCCGAGATGTTTACGTTCGCATGCGATTTGTTTGTACGGATAATTGTGCTCGTTAAAGAGGAACCGAACTACCTCCTGTGGAGGTCCCGAGGATTTTTCCTGACGGATGAGCTGCTTGGATTTTCTCATGGTATCAAAGGCTAAAGAAATGTATGAGGTGTGGGGTTGTGAGAAACCGGGATTGAATACCTGTAGCCTAGGTGTATGGAAACGTACCGCACGTAATAACACTAAGTATTAATAAAGTATGAGATGAGACGTCATATCATAGGACTGTTTATACTGTAGTGCTGACAGAGGGAAAAAAAAGATTAATATGAATAAGTTAATGTTATACTAGTATTTAATTTTGTTTTTTTTCATTTCCAATCAACACCTTTTCATCTACGGCGTATTTACGTTCAGCGGTGTCTCACCTATTCTAATGAAGCCGTCCTCTGTGCGCTGGTACTTTGGGGTTCTCTCCTTCTCCTCTTTCAAAGCCTCTTTTTCAGACTGAATATTCTGAAAGCAAAGAAATGAAACAGTAAGAAGGCGTTGATGAATTTTCTATAACAGCAGTGCCGTCACAAAGGCGCTTACCCGAGTCAACACAAACTACGGATCTTAAATGATGATCTTATTTATCGAGACAAACCCGCGTCGTGCGCTTCACGTCCCATTCAGGAACGCGGTCATATTGATATGAACGTGACTCCCCTGAGCCAAGATTACGACGGCGGTCTCGTGTGGCATGCGTGTACGTTTTTTCTCCTTTAAAAAGAGAAGCAGGGACAGGTCTGGATTTCCTGCTTACTGCCAGGGTGAAATGGTAAAGCGGTGGAGGAGAAAGCACTGCATCTCCGCTCCACGGAAGCGAATCGAAGGCCCTAGAGACGGCACTGAAATGAGACGGCGTGTTGGTATGTCTGTGCAGGTCTGCATTACGCTGCTGATCCCCACAATCCCTTTCTGCTCTCAGACTGTAAGATGCCGCCATTCTCTATTCACTTCAACTGTCACTTGCTGGGATGGATGGACGGATGGATGGATGGATGGATGTATAGAAAAGCTCCAGTTTTACAAGGGCAGAACTGTCAGATACTCCTAACCATCTGGAGACACTTGGTGTCCATTAAGATATAAAAACATGCGGGCGCACGTACACACACACACACACACACACACACACACAAACAGCCCTCCTAATTTGGTCCTTCCAGAAAATTCCACTGAATCTAAACAGGTCTCTGGGGAGCTGCGGAAGGAGCGATGAGAAAAAGGCGAGGGAGGAGGAGATAAAGAATAACAGATACAAAGACTGCAGGAAGTAGCGGAAAACATGAAGAAATATGGGCTGGACGGAGGAAGAGAGAGAGAGAGGAAAAAAAAAGGGAGATAGAGAGAGAGATGTTAAGAAGCAATATGGTGCTTGTTCCTTGAAATTCCCGCTATCAATCTCGTTGGGAGCTTTTGTTTCCGACGCTAATCTTAAATCATGACCACACTCCCTCTCTTCTCTTCAGCCTGCCAATAAAATATCTTCCGAAAGCAGACGCACGCTCACACAGAGCACGGAGAGTCACCCTCAGTCAGCGTGACCATGGGACAACCTTCCAACTCCATAAAAACACACAAATCTTTTATCTCCGGCCCACGGCTCTTACGTCCCCGGGCCGGGCCGCGTGAAGAGCTGAAGGTGTAGGAGTGAGAGGATAAATGGACAAGCGGAGGAACACGACAGGAACGTCTTCTGCTTCTTCACTACTACTTGCAGGGAGTCGTAACAACTCGATATTTTGACTCTGAAAACCTTTTAAGCTCACAGAAGACGCACTGCCCGGACGTCTGAAACCGCCGACGTCAACGAAACGTTCTGCAAAGTACGACGTGTCGGATGTGACCCGGCCGTCAGACACGCGATTACGTGTGTAACGCGGTGCACGGCGCCGGCGTCCATAGAGAAACGGCCCACGCGAGAGCTCACGTCGATTAGGGAAGGAGACGTCCGGTCAGCTCTTTGACTCGCAGATTTTTTCAGCGGACCGTAGACGCGATTATTTAGCCGCTTTATCGTTTTAGCATTTTCCATGTACCAGAAGGGCTGGAGTATTTCAGACACTGTCGAATTTCACACACAACAGTCTCTCGGGTGTAAAAAACCAAACCCATCTAGTGTGCGGACGGTCTACAAGCTGAAACACCTTGGTGATGAGCGAGATCAGAGGAGAATGATCAGACCGGTCCGAACTGACAGGAAGTCTACTGTATAGCGACTCAAACGCACACGCTTTACAACCGTGGTGAGCAGAAACGCATCTCAGAACGCACACCACATCAAACGTTGAGGTGGACGAGCTACAACAGCAGAAGACCACATCGGGTTCCTCTCCTGTCAGCCGAGAGCGAGGATCTGAGGCGACAGATCGCGGAACCTCCTGCCCCAAGGGGTGTGTATGTGTGTAGGCACACTCACATCAAATGGCAGCACCTCCACTGTAGTGTTGAACAACTTGTCTCCAGGGTGCTCGATATTCCCACTGCGGAAGAAATACCTGCGACACACACACACACACACACACACAGATAACAGTGAGGAAAAAGGAAAGCTTATTGCTTATTGTAGCGTGGACAAGCCGTTAGATCACGGGTGTCTTTTAGAAGAGATTTTTATTTATTTATTTATTTATTAGTCAGCTAGTTAACTGTAGAACGTTATTCGACAGCTATTCCGAATATTTAACAAACAATTCTCTCGCTATTAAAGGTGCTAGCTAGAACGAAGTTCCTGGTTTGAACTCTAGGGGTCAGTGTCACGCAAAACTAAATCTTAAAAGCGTTCTCCAGAGCTCTCTTCAAAACGTCACCTTCCAACAGGTCTGTATTGGTGAAAAGTGAATACTTCTGCAACGTCGTTGGTTTAATTTGCCGATAATCGGTAACTATAAAGAAGGAATACAGTAGCCAGTGGGTGAAGTCTGTCAAATGTTTGCTTAAAAGCGCTTAAAACGAACCATTTAAGCAGTGATGTAATGGCAATCGAGCCAGCCTGTTGTTTATTTCCTTCCTTTATTTATTTATTTACACCATAATCGCATTTTTTCCGCCTCCATCTGGTCCCAAGACAAGTCCGGACTGCGCTACACTGCATCATCGCGCATTATATTATCATCACGGGCGTGCATCCTTCCGCAAAACTCCAGCACAGTAAGAAATTAATCATGATGAGACATGCTGTTATCGGGAAATGATCAACACCGACCTGGAATGGTTGATTATTTTCCAACAACAGCATGTCCTGAAGTGCTTTATTCCTCTTACAGTATACCGCCGCTGTTAGAGCTCCTGTTATCACTTAGAGCAGGTATTAGCCGCCGTTCCCTCACCGGGCTCTCCGTTTTTATTTCCCTTGGCATTCATGAGACAAACAAACAAACAAACAAACAAATAAATAAATAAATGCATCGTTATGTTACAGAAACACTGGAAAGCCCTGCTGACTGCTTCGAGACGAGCTGACACTGGAGACTCCTTCCCCCCCAAAAAAAAAAAAAAACGGTAAATAAACATCACCATATGAATCAAACATCATATGAATCTGTGATTCGTCTGGAAACTACTCTCGGTTATCGAATACGAATCCCGTTCTGACCACTCAGGATGGAGAATTCAACAGGACTGTGATATAACAATCAGTTCAACAGCTTAACAGCTCTGTGCTTGGATACCAGAAGGCTAGACGAATCGTCTGAGCGTCTGGACTTCCTCTGCACAGAAAGGAAGACATCATTTTCCATAATCGTATTGAAAGCTGGACTCGTATTGAAAAACCAACCTCCTGGGCACACTCAGCCAGAGCGATAGCCAGATGTTTCGCGCTAGACATCGGCTTCACTGACCTCTCCGTTAGGCTTGTGTAAACTTTCCGTGGAGGACTGGAGGATTGGAAAGGGAACAGAGGAAAAGTAAAGCTGTAAGCTTAAAGCTTTCGAGACGGAGCAAAGGGTCGAGCTGAGCTGAGCTGAGCTGAGCTGAGCGGAGCGGAGCGGAGCGAGCGCATACGCGCGTGCCTGTGTAGGAGAAATGCATGAGCGAGGAAATCCTTTCTGCATCACTCCGCAAAGCAAGACGTCCAGGTTCCCGTCCGTAGCTGAAAGGGCGGGAGAAGCCCTTTCAAATACGCCGACAGTTAATGTGATTTCTCTGTGGTGTTCAGTAGTAAACAAAAACAACAACAACAACAAAAGACACGCCACGTCAACCCCACAGCGCCGCTCGACTCCCGAATCTCATCACGAGGTGTCGAGTCATTTTCTATAACGGCTTCTCTGACGAGGCGAATCGCAGGTTTATACGGATGCACTCGTTCTATTAAAGTTTTTTTAGTATTTCTGGAAGGAGTCTCCGGTTCTAGTGCTTCGTAACGGTCAGAGGTCACGCTGTGACTTCATACTTCAGGAGGAACGCTTCGCCGTTTCTCATCCACCCGACAAGAACGAAACGAAACAGAAAGGCTGCTAAGGGGAAAAACATTTGATCCGTTATCACTTTATAAGCCAAGGCACCATCTCTACATTGAGTCCCACTTCTCTGTGATTGAAACCTCAAATGCCTTTCGTCCGTTCTAGGAAAAAAAAAAAAAAAAGGCGCTAGATAAATAACACCGAGTCGAACTGACTCGTGAAAAAAGGGAAGCTCTATCTAGTGCAGTGAATTTATTGGAGTATTACAGCCTGGAACTAAAAATAGCCCATAATACTGAAGTAGAAGTGAGGGAAATCGATATAATATGCCGAAAGGCACGCTAGAGACACGGGTAAAAAGGTCCTCTGGTCTGATAAGACCAAAACGTGACTTTTTTTCGACCTTGGGACAGGTTTTGACGGCAACGGAACACTGCTCGTCGCCCCGAGAGCACACGGTGAAGCACGGTGGTGGTCGCGTCACGTTAACGAGTTACTCTCGGGCTCTTATAGGAGAATGAGAAATTAGTTTGTGTGTGTGTGTGTGTGTGTACCTCTCTATGCGAACGGGGGTGAAGAATCGGATACGTATGAAGTCTCCAGCCACAGGCGTGAACGCCCAGAAGAAATCCTCGCCCAGGTAAGCCTTCTCCAGCGTGAAGTGCTGGTAGGTCTTCAGACTTGTGGTGACCTCGGCTAACGGGTTAGCATGGCCTTTATGGACGGTCTGCTTCCCAAAGTCCTTGTCCTACAGAGTTCAAGAAAGACATTAAGATTTATAGAGGTCCTGTCATTTACGGAGACAAAAGAAGCGAAGCAGAAGTGGGTAAAGAGGACTAGCAGACAGCATATGGATGGCTTCACCCCCCCAGGTTAGGAATCTTCTGATCATCAACCAGGCAGCAGAGGAAAGCCGAATCAATATTACATAAAGTGAGCGGGATCACGCTGGCAATGAGTGCCACAGCTCAGCGCTCGCTGCCAGGCAAGGCAATGATCCAACGAACAAATAATACATAAGTGTCTTCTTATCTCTTGTCTGTGCGAGTGCGTCTGTGGCTATTGCAGTGCCCAGCGGTACATCTCTGTAGAAAACAAGTTCCTTAAGTGCACACACACACACACACACACACCTTGAGCTTCTGGATCTTCCCAGCCAAAGACGAGTGTGTCCCCACGTGCTGGAAGAGAGAAGGCTTGAAGCGGATGCGCAGATTTGCCTTCTGCCTGTCGCAGTGTTTCTGTAGAAAACAGACAGGAATCACATGGTTTAGACGCTACACACACCCTTTGAGCTTCGTGCATTCTGACAGTCTTGTTAACGGCCGCGTCTGCTCATTACACAGAATGAAACCCGCCCCTCCCGCCCCCGAGCTTTCGTGTGCACTGGGGCTGATATTTTTCAGACCGACCCCGATCGTTTCATCATGACCCGCTGGCTCTGCTCACGGCACGCCTTCGCGTCGCGTTCCCTTCGTGCTGCCGAAACAGCTCTGACCCGTTGAGGGACGGACTCCACGAGACCGCTGGAGGTGTGCTGCGGTACCAAGACCAAGACTCGGTCTGTGACGATGTTTAGGTAGGTTGTTCGTGTCAAAGAAACATCCACGTGAAAGCCGGGAGCCGAGGTTTTCCAGCAGAACATTGCTCAGAGCATCACTTTCTTCACATCGCGCATCCTGGTGCCATCTCTATCCCTCGGTAAACGACGCACACGCGCCTCCACGTCATGTAAACAGAAACTGTGATTCATCAGACCAGGCCACCTTCTTCCATCGCTCCATGGTGCAGTTCGGATGCCCATTGTAGGAGATTTCGGTGGTGTACAGGGGCTCGGCATGGGCACTCGGACCGGTCTGCAGCTACGCAGCTCCATACTCAGCATACACTGTGTTCTGACTCCTTTCAATCAGAACCAGCATGAACTTTTTCATCGATTTCTGCTACAGTAGATCTTCTATAGGATCCGTCCAGACGTCTAGCCTTCGCTCCCCACACGCATCAGTGAGACTTACTATGAGCGCCCACGACCCTGTCAGCGGTTCTCCTTCCTCGGATCACTTTTGGTAGGTTCTAACCACCGCATAGCGGGAACACACTAGCGTTTTGGAGGCGCTCTGACCCAGTCGTCCAGCCATCACGGTTTGCTCGCTCAGCTCCTCCCGCTTGCCCATTTCTCCTGCTTCCGACACGTCAACTTCGAGAACTCACTCTTCGTCACCCTCGATCCTAATAAATCTATCCCACCGCTTTATGGTTTTATTCTTCTGGCTGATCGGTGTATATTTAGCCCACGAATCAGAAATACAACGTCGATCCTCTGCGGTTATTATTTTTACTCGGTGCTTTAGGACACACTGATTATGTCATCGGTGAAGTAGCGCTGGCACTGGTGGAAAAAAGACGCTTCGTTATTTGTGTGTGTGTCTGTGAGAGAGAGAGAGAGAGAGAGAGAGAGAGGGAGGGAGGGACACTGAGAGACAAGACGGTGAAGGAAAGAGAAAAGGATAGCGACAGGCAACAGACGGGCAACCAGACTAAAGAGAGTGACTATAATGACTAATCAGTCCAGAGTAATTATACCATTATGCATAATAATAAGTAATGATCGTTAGAGTGAATGATTAAACAAACGACCGTAATGAAAGAGAGCGAATGAGAGCCTAATATCGCTCTCTCTCCGTGTGCGAGTGTGTGTGTTTGAGCGTGAGCATGAGAGAGAGAGGGCGAGCGAGAGAGCGCATACCGCGTCCTTCTCCGGGTTGCACACCTTCACCCACATGATGTGGTCGAGCAGCCAGTCGATGGGTTTGTCCCTGTAGAACATCAGGATGAACTCCACTATAAGAGACAGATCCAGTGACTTAAACATCTTCCCTATGACGACAAACACACACACACACACACCATTAATACACAGAGCATGACATCATCTAATCCTTTATATGAGACTAATAACAATGACGTTATGATTCATCCTGTCCTGAAAATAGAGCTGCTGCTGAAATGTGCCTTTAAAAAAAAAAAAAAAAAAAAAAAAAAAAAAAAATATTTAATGTCTTATTGCCTGAATTACTATTTTATGAGCTACTGTTTTTAGAACTGCTTTCCAATTTATTTTACTATTGGTCGCTCTTTTTTTTTCTTATATATATATATATATATATATATATATATATAAATATATATAATGAAGGCTGTAGCAATGAATAAGAACAATAAAACACATTAGAGTCACGTTAAAAGAATCAACAGCCAAAAAAAAAAAAAAATTCAGACTTGATACGTGCACTTGCTTTCAACTCTTGGCATGTGAAGTGAGAGCTAGAAACACATATAATAAAGTCAGACACAGAGAGAGAGAGAGAGAGAGAGAGAGAGAGAGAGAGAGAGCGTGGTGAATAACTGGGATAACTGTTACCCTGCAGCTCTAGGAGTAATTTCATCTCCACGTCCGTACGCGTCTCAAGAACGGAAAGCGACCCGAGACGCTTTAACGTAAAACCGCAAACATGACCTCACGTCTTGTGCGAGTAATGAAATCAGATCTGTCGGGAACGGAGAAGAGCGGTCCTACGCCGTCGCCATGGCAACAGTTTATCCCGCGCAGCAGGCCGGCGTACGTGGTACGGTTTATCGTATACGACTAGAGAACCGGGTTTGTGCGATTACAGGCGGAGAAATTGTGCTGCAGGAATCAATTAGTCACACTCGCTCTCTCTCTCACACACACGCACGCACGCATGCACGCACGCACACATCTCTGCCTGTCTGTCCGTCACGCCCAAATACTGTTCACTCACATCGAACATTGCGTCTCTCTTCTGTCTTTCCTCTGGAATGGTCGTATTCTCTCAGGATCAGTGCACTGTAATGAACAGTCACGTGTTTTGTTTTTGCACACTTAACACACCGTTCCAAAATTCTTCCCGGTCCCAGGATTGTCCCGTGTTTAGGACAGGTGTAGAAAACAAAACCGCGCCAGATACCCGTATACAGGGTCACGGCGAGCCTGGAGCCCATCCCAGGAGATTCAGGGGACAAGGTGGGGGACACCATGGACGAGGTGCCGTGGGAAACAATGGGAGTGTCTTTAGACCGGGAGAGGAAACCGGCGTACGTGGAGGAACCTGCAGGGCGGAAGCGGGAATCGAACCCGCATCCCTGGAGGTGCGAGGCAAACGTGCAACCCACTAAGCCATTAACTCTTATAACCCTTGAACGAGTACAGTACATCATCACGTGACTCACACGGGCAAGACCTCGAACTCTCAGCCTCACGCTCAGATTAGCTTCCTCAACCTGCATCCAAGCCAAATGAAGGCACGTACACGTAAACGTATTTTCCGAACGTGAACCTGGTCGTTTACAATCACAAGACGGCAAACACTTCGTATCGTTAGAATTCCTACCCCGTCAGAGAGTTTGTGTACGAGAACAGATGCAGCGTCAGACTTAAGAAATCTCCTCGGTTCCGTATTGACAGCGCGACTTGGATTAGAATTCCCACAAGCGGCTGTAAAAACATGAATAAAAAAAAAAGAGCTCTTTATGTGTCCCATGCGCTTCATATCGGACTGCCAGATCCTTCCCACGTGAACGTAAAAACCGTACACTCCCGCGACGTTCTCCGCCGGGTCCCGACACACCCCTCTACCGCGGACGCCTTCTTCTCTATTTCCAGGATCACTCCCTTTCCTCTTCTTTATTTCTAGATATGTAAACACACGTTGTGCTTTTTTTCCTTTTCTTTTTTCGGATTAGCCTAAGCATTTACGTAGTTTCTCAATCCTTGTGTTTTCATTGCTTTGGCATTACCCAGAAGCTTTTTTTTTTCTTTTTTTTTTTTCTTCCCCTGCCAGCAATCCAATCCAAATATCTTCATATAAAACCGTAGAAATTAGAAATCTCATCTCGAGGCTCTTTGTTTTGTTTTTATGACCCTCACGTTCTACCGAACGCTCTAATGCATACGTTAAGAGTAACAATCATTTCCAAGGACCCCGTTATGATCACGGTACCGATTTCATTTTCAGAACAATACGGCAAACGCCTGCAATCATATTCGTTTATTGAAGCCCCATTCAAGCTTTTTTTTTTTAACATCATCCATCCATCCATCTTCTATACCGCTTATCCTTTTCAGGGTCACGGGGAAACCTGGAGTCTATCCCAGGGAGCATCGGGCACAAGGCGGGGTACACCCTGGACAGGGTGCCAGTCCATCGCAGGGTACAATCACATACACACTCACACACCCATTCGTACACTACGGACACTTTAGACACGCCGATCAGCCTACCGTGCATGTCTTTGGACTGGGGGAGGAAACCGGAGTACCCGGAGGAAACCCCCGCAGCACGGGGAGAACATGCGAACTCCACACACACAGGGCCACGGTGGGACTCGAACCCCCGACCCTGGAGGTGTGAGGCGAATGTGCTATTTTTTAACATTATTATTATTATTCCTGAACGTTCCGATCATCCAGATGCAGCCTGTGTGTCATGGTAACAGCACTACTAAGTTTTTGCTACAGTTGTTTTTTGGTTGAGTTTTAGATGAATGAATCCCTTTCCATTCAAGTGGCAAGTCAAGTGACGGTTAAAGCTCTGGGCGACTGATCAGAAGGTCGGGGGTTCGAGCCCCAGCACTGCCAAGCTGCCACTGTTGGGCCCTTGAGCGAGGCCCTTAACCCTGCAAAAGGGGGTTTTGTTTTTGGAAGAGTGTATACATATTCATATATGCGACGTCGATAATACTCAAGTAAAGTACAACCTTAGTACCCGTATAGCATGACTGAAACGATTCGAGATTCTCTCATCA